>NC_134832.1:128914848-128975942 GCF_004210375.1 Tachypleus tridentatus | reverse complement strand
TGTAAAGTGCAATACAGAAGAAGATTTATATTCTGTTATCCTGTGCAAAATGACTGATAGGTTCAGATTTTAATTCTACATTAATTTATTGAATTTGTGATTGTTTATTGAAAAATTGATTATTACAATAACTTCCATACTGTACTTTCCCTTCACCTACAATATTATCTTTTTTTGTTTTGTACTGCCCTTTATTTGCAAATATTTTGAATGCATGTTTTAAGCCTTCAATGCTTCCTCTTTTGAAATCCATAATTCCATCATAAAACACATGTAACTCCTTTTATGCATCACCACTGAACTATCACTTCTCATATGGCAGTGCTTGAGTGTGGATGTCTTTGTTTAGAACAACTATTACCCTAGAAGTGGATTAACTTTCCTTAATTTAGTTCAAATTAATTTTGTTCAATTTCAGTTTTATTCGAGATATTTATCACACATTTTTTACTCTTTCATTATCACACATGAATTCTGAAATTGCTATTACCACTTCAGGTGCATATCACTTGACTGTTTCTATACTTTTGACCATGAGTGTGGAGAACCCATTGAGGTTTTCATAGCCTTCATTTATGGTCAGATTAAAAATTATATGGAATGTATGTTACCTTATATTTCCCATACTTTTTGAACTCTGTACAGGCATATGCTGACTATAATTTTGATCTCTTTCCTCCCCCCTCTCCCCCAAGAGTTCACTGTACCTTTCCACACATACCTGAAGATTCTGTTCAACCCTTGTTGGTTTTCTTGAAGCCTATCTTGGGTATGTATTGTTTTAATTGTTGCTGTTGTTTCATATTTTCACCATTCCCTTTTGTGTGGGTTTACATTGTGCTTTAGTCATCTTGTTTGGTGATGACATTGATGTTTGATGTGCCTGTCTCCCGATGGTTTTGGCTCAGTCTGCCTTTGTGAGTTTTTGGATGAGCTTCCACATTTTACCAGTTGTGGATTCAGTTCACTTTTTAGGGGAACAGGTCACAAAAGTTTTCTCCTTGTCCTGCCTCTGCTTGTGGCATTATATTCTCATGTACCTGTCACCTGGTTCCATATATATGAGCCATTCTTATGGCCCTGTTTTTATGACATTTTGTGTTTGACATGATTTCTTTATCATTGTTCTTGTGGGTGGCTTCTGTTCAACAGGGTTCCGAGTCTCATTTCCTGAATTTACCTTGACACAGTACTGCTGTTTGCCATGTTTTGTGGTGACACATGACTTTTTCTTCCACCTTAGAATCTATGGTTACATCAATGTCTATACAAGGCAGTTCTTGTCGTTTTACCCCAAAAGGTGTCATACCTACTCCATGTTGGTTTTACTACTGCCACTTTACCTGTAGTGCAATAGTACACCTTTTATGGCCCTGTCCTTTGGTCTTCGACTCGTAATCCGAGGGTCGTGGGTTTGAATCTCGGTCTCACCAAACATGCTTGCCTTTTCAGCCATGGGGCATTATAATGTGACAGCCAATCCCACTATTCGTTGGTCAAAGAGTAGCCCAAGAGTTGGCAGTGGGTGGTAATGACTAGTTGCCTTCCCTTTAGTCTTACACTGCTAAATTAGGGACGGCTAGCACAGATAGCCCTTGAGTAGCTTTGCGCAAATTTCCAAAAACAAACAAACAAACCTTTGGTCTTGCTTCTCTATAACCTGCATTTCTTGAGTGTTTGCCAAATTGCTTGGCATATTTATACCCTAGGGACTGATCTTCCACATGTACATGGACATTTGGCTTCTCCTTACCATTTTTAATTCGAGTCAGCCAGTCCTGCTTTTAAGCACTTTCTCAAAGATGAACAAGTGGGATTGTTGACCACTTTGAAGAGTTACTTCCTTCATTCTTCTCAATACTTTGTAACTCTGGTTGTTTTATTTAACACTAATCTTGGTCGGGCTCTACATTCTTGTTTCAAATTCCATTCCATGGAGCTGGCTGTTTAGACTGCCATGTCTCCTTATTTACTTCCTGTTGATGACATTCTATAGCTTTTAGGGTGGTGGTTGCCTCTGACACCTGTTATCCCTTTGTCAAGGCTCATAGGCATTTGCATTATGGACCTTCTCCTTCATGACTAGTGGAACCTCACACAGAATTGGATGTTCCTGTTCATCTTCCTTCCCCCTTGCTTATAAAACTCCATAGGTATTGGACAAGGCTTATATGTTGGGAGGAGTCCTGCTTTCTCCTCTGTGGCCTGAGTTATGTCTGTTTACAGATACTTCCCTTCAGAAATGGGATGTGTGGGCCATTGCCAAGGGGCTTGGGGTCCTAGGTCTGTGGAGATTTTTTTTCACATTAGTGTTTTTAAACTCTTGGCTGTTCTTTGGGCTTTGGATCATTTGTTTTCTCATTCCAGCTGCCAGCAAGTTATGATTCATTCTAATATTTTTACTGGATGGCTTGTGTTGATTATCCAGGGAGGACCAGGTCCTATTCTTTGTGTTTTTGCACCATGGATCCTTTTCTCTAACCAATACTCATCAAATTCTTTTGTCAATGTTTCATATCATGGACACTTTCCTCTCTTGGTCGATTATCTTTCCTGTCTGGATATTATTTATCCCAGGTGCAGTCCCTGCTTCCTGGTAGCTCTGTCTGCATCTAGTTATGCCCCTTATTAATGCCTTCGCCACCACTCTTGATCTTGGTTACCTTGGTTTTTGTTCATGGTTCCCTATCCTCCAGTCTTGGAACAGATGTTATTGGTTTTATCTGTTCCTTTATGTTTACCCTCCCATCTATTTACTTCTTTGGGTGGTCTCCTTCATCCATAATACTCCATGCATGGTTATTCTGTTTGCTCCTTTCTGGTGTTCTGAACCTTGGTTCTCTCAGTTCTTCCTACTGCAAGTGGTTCCCCTTTCATCCTGATCTGCTCCAGTCACTGGTGTTCTATCTTCCTACCTAGATTTTATCAGGTTTTTGGCTTAATTTTTAGTTTCTCTCACAGTAGCTTCACATTTAGCCTGCTTCATACACCATTCTTTGGCAATCTGTCTCTGCTAGTGGAGCACTTATTACTCCAAGACTTTGGTTCAGGGTTTCTTTGGGCACATCATCTTTTACCAACTGTTTATTGTGGGACTGAGCTATTCCCACACAGATGTACTCTCTCCTTGTTCTACCATGTGTGGTCTTCCTGACCTTATCATTTTTCATGATGAAGAGATACCTGGTCCAGATATTGTGCTGTGCCCCTTCTCAGATCTTCTAATCTGTTAATTTCAACCAGGGAGTTTCCTTAAGACCTACCTCAGAGGTATGTTTGTGCTTCTCTTACATGGGTTCCTCTTCCTCCAATTCAGTGTGAGATTCAAGTTAATCTTGTTAGTAGAGGGAGAGCACTGTATCAAAAGTTATAATTTTCCAAAATGAAAAATTATTTTCAATAGGTATTTCCTGCTTCTCACATTTTCCACTCTTCTACTCCTGTCTTCTGATGTTCATGTTTTATTCAAAGTGATAGTTTGGTGGTGGTGCATAGAGGGAGTCACATGTGTTAGTAGTGCTTTCTTGTTTGTGGAGAGGTGATGCATGGTGATTTACATGATAGACATGCTGGAACTTTGGATTCCAACAGAAGGAGGGTTGAAGACTTGTGGCATGCATTCAAAAAAGTTTGCAAATAGAGATCAGCACAAAACAAGGAAAGCTAATCTTCTGAGAAGAGGGAAGTATATTTATTGGAAATACATAATACATTTTCGTTTAAGAAAATGATAAAATTTGTAATTTTTAATGATTCAAAGGTCATGGATTTAATTCTTGTTACCACAAAATATTCTAGCCTTTTCAGCCATAGGGACATTATAGTTTTATGTTTGTTTATAAGTTATGGCAAAGTTACTAAGGGGACTTGTCATAATTGCTAGTTTTGAGTTGTCAGCTTTTGGGAGACTTATTATAAAATAATGTGCATGGTTGACCATCACATTATAATCCCTACTTTTGGCATGGTTTAGTGGTTGCTAAATTACATATTTATTGCCTGGTATGACAAAACATGTTTGCCATGCCCTTTCAGCTGTACGTTAAACTAGATACAGTTTTGCTAAGAGCACTGTGAACTTATTCTGGTTTTGTTAATGTTTTGCATTTACATAAATGTGATTGTTATTAGTTCATATAGGAGAATGTTTTTTTCTATTTTGACCCAAAACAGCGTGGAGGAAGTTCTGTGAACTTTTTAAATTGTTCAGCAATCTCAAACATTGATACTGAGTTTACCTTATTCTGCAGTGATGGGAAGTAGTTGATTTGCATATAAGTTTGTATAAAAAATTCCTTAACTAAAAAAGCACTTTAAACAATGAACTTACAACTCAGTCATCTGTTTGACCTAACCTAATTCTGCAATGATGGAGATAGTAAATTTTTGTACATGTTTGTATAAAAGAAATTCCTTAACTATAAAGTACTTTGTATAACAAAACACAGTGATTTATTTTTTTCATAATCAAATAGAAAATTATGATAAGTGTAAACAATTAGTTAATCTCATTCAGGTAAACAAACTTTTATATTAATTAATTAAGAAGTATTTCTTAGTTAGAGATGAAAATAAACAATAATGTGAATATATTTATAGTTTATGTATAAAAATCAAAAGTATCTAAATATCAAAGATGTTAAATCTGTGACTTTATACATACACATAATACCCTATATGATTGCAACTTGACATGTACTTGAAGTACAAGGGACAAATATTGCAAGTGACTGACTTTAGCTACTTGTGACTCATTAGCATTCAAAGTGACTTTATTGGTATAGAAGCTCATATAAACTTTATTTTCTTAAAATAATTTATCAAAAGGTATTATGGTTTATATTTCAAATACTACATTCCTATAAACAGAGTTGGCTAATATAAACATTTATGCCAATTTAGCATTTCTTAGTTGAGAAGATTCAGAGATAAAAAGATTTTTATTATAATTGTATGTTTTTCAACTCTTTATATAAATATATTTGCATATTTTTTGTTGCTAATATTAGATTTATTCTATTTCCTGTTTTACTTTGCTTTTTAACAATTATGATATTTCTAGGAAATAAGTTTCATGAAACAATTAATTTTATTTTTTAGGCTCAAATGGCCAAGATAAAAGTTTCCAACTTTATGGGTGAAACAGTAACAGACCAAGACTGGTTGGAAAAGGTAATTTTTTGCTTTTTTTAAATTAATTGTGGAAGAAGCAAAAGCTGTGATACTGTTACCATAATTGTGTTAAAAGAAATCAGTATACATAAAAATTACAAAACTCAAAACTGACCTGAAAAATAGAAGTGTTTATTGAATGAAACTAAATGTAAGCTGATAATTCATTTTTTTAGTCATATGTCAATTCATGCTGTTGCATATAGAGTTTAAAAATTATTAGCAAAGGTATTCATGTGCAACTAATTTATTGTCTTCATGGGCATGGCAAAGTAGCATGCATTTGCTTCATTTGCTGACAGTATAAAGGGGTAAGTCCCCTAATAGGACAGTGGTAAGTATAACACTAAAATCTTGGGTATTTCTTCTATGAAACATAAGAAAGAAAGGAGTGAAGCTGAAATGGTTGTCAATCTCATAAAATGACTAAAATAACTAGTTTTGGAAATGTTCTAAGAACCAAATATCCCCTGAAAGTTTCATGATGGTCAGGGTTTGGGAAGTTAGAAAATTTTTACTACATGTATAAGCAAAAACTTAAGCTGCTTTATAGTGCAGATACAGGGGATTTTTTAACTGTTTGTTTTGTATTTAAGTGAATTATCATAAATTTGTTTATCTTGACGTATGATTTTTGTGCTCAAAAGTTTATTTTATGTAACACTTTAACTCAACATTTGAAACCTTTGGTATTTATCACAAGTAAAATAATGCTTTTTTCTGTACAAGAAATTTATAATTTTACCCACTGAATGATACTATAATTATTCTTTGAGTAATTATGGTTTCATTCTATGGGTAAAATGATACATTTGTTAAATATTTATGAAATATTTTCTGAGAACCACTTATTTTGTTAGTTCCGTAAAGTCGTACATGTCATGGTATAGGAAGTACCTCTTTTATTTTGTTTTGGCTGTTTTAGGGTTTGAATTTTTTTTTGTTCATTACCAAGCATTATTTTATTGTTAGTTTTTTTTTTTTTTAAATATTTGTCTATTAGAATTATTTTTGAAATGAACTATGCAACATGATTATGGCTATAATAAAAAAAAAATCACAAGAAATACAAAAACATTAAAAAGTATTTAGTGTGTAAGGATTAACTCCATAATTGAAAGGTGTTCATAAATGTTTTACATGAGCCTTGGATTTTTTATATTACATACACTACATATTAAGATTTCAAATATCAGGAAATTTAAGAGGTTAATTGTCAATGTGTACTAAATTTATTATATTTGCTAACAAGATTGGTACACGCAATCTTTTTCTTAACACAAATATTATTTTAGTGTACAAACAATACACTTTATAACAACAGTTATTACAAATACTTATTATTAAAAATATTGGTTTATATACACGAGTTTTACAAACTATACTGAGTCTTCTATCTGGTCTAGAACTGAATCTTTTATTTACAGTCTAGATCCATGATGAGCAAATTAATTCTGAGTTGATATTGTTACATTTCGCTTAAGCTAGTTGTCTTGGTTGGCCTCACATTGCTTATAAATTGACTTTTGTACTGAACAAGATATTTAATATCCTCATAGAAATGATAATGTCTGAAGTTATTTCACTGAAGTTGAATGGTTTGTAATGTTTGAAGTCTATAAACGTTCCTGGCCCAATTCTGTAGTTTTCCAATTAATAAGTGTTAATCACAGTTATAGCTTCCAAAGCTTATAGTATACTGACTTTAGTGACTAAATAATATTCTGTTACTGTCTCTTGGCACATTGGCTTACATACTTTAAGGTGAGATTCTTGAAAGTTGAACAATATTTGAAAATACAAATTTGGAGAATTGGCAAAACTTACGCATGTATCAAACTGAAACAAATGCAGATAGTTAATAAATGTATAACAGTAAGTCCATTACAAATGTTACTGTACACACTGAAAAATATTAATTTGAAATATATGGCTGGTATAAATCATTTTTTTAACTTCATACAATGGGAAAAGAACAAAATATTAAACAGATTAATTGAAGACATATACAAACATTTGAATACAAAAATATTAGGTATTTTGGTAATGGAAGGTTTGCAAAAGATTCATATTACCATAACATTCATGTCCTTACTATGAATTTTCTAAGTCAAATTTGTGTTTCGTCTGACATTCTTATCTTTTGCTACAATAATTGAGCTAGATTCATTAATCTTGCAATAGTGTGGAAGTGAGTTGTAACCTGAAGGAAAGAATGACTGGGTCATGATATCAATGCTTCACAATGCAAACAGCTGTAAGTATGTGACTTAGAAAAAACATTGTGGTGCATGAATTTTTTTATCATCCTGTAGATTAAAGTATGTTCACATGTCACTTTAACAGAGTGAACAAGTGTATAAGAAATGCATATGTTCTGTTAGGTATATAACATTTTATTATTATTATTATTATTATTTTCATTGTAATTGGAGTTCTTTGTAACCTAAAACAAACATATTAACTGAAATGCTTATTTAATGGAGATAGCAAACATTTTTTTTTAAAAACTTGAAATTAGAACTACATATTTTGAAATTAGATGTGCATGCATAGTTTCATATATTTTCATAAAAAAAATTTGAAGAACAAAACAACACATAAATCTGACTGAGAAGAGTAATCAAAATAAATGAGTTATCTACTCGGTATTTTTATCTTTCATTCCATAAGTGCTAAAATTATTTCATTTTTCACAGGTTTTAGTTTTCCTTGTGTAAGTCGATTGGAATATTTTCTGTCACCTACTATATTTTTCCTATAATTTACAAGTTTATTGATACAAGTAAAACAGCTTTAGTTGTTTTTTTTCATCTTCCCATTTTCTATGTCAATGATCTTTGCAATTGCAAAACACATTTTTACTAAAATAAACAATAAAAAAATATTTATGAGACTAGTGATGTTCAAAAATATTTGGGTTTATTATCTTTTTTTAATGTGACTCACAGTATTTGATGCTACATAATTTTTAGAATAAAAACAATAGCATCTAAATATTATTACATTTTTAAATGTTGTTACATGGTAAATCATCCTCATAGTATGCACAATCTTTAATGTTTGTATTTTTTTTTCCTTTCAGAACCTTAATGATATGAAGTCTAGGATGGAATTAATGATTTTAAAAGTTCAGGTAAGACTCTTGTCTTTGTTGTTAGTAATATTCAATTATTTGGCATAATTTATTGGTTGTTTCATGATAGAATACTGTCAAATTAAAAAAATGTTCAAGTTGGGGTCCTTTCATAATTTGAAATTTATTGTATGAAAAAGAATGGGTATGACTATTTATTCCCCTTGAGGTGGATTCCTGTACATGGTGAGGAGACCTCCCAGAAACTGTTCTGTACTTTCTTTTTACCTCCTCTGGGTTTTGAACATCCACCCATGTGTTTACTGTGCATGGCAACCCATGAATGGAAAGAAAGGATCCTGGAAGTTGAGGGTTGAGGGGTCCAACCCTAACAACCACTTTGGCCTTGAATTCCTGTAGATGGATAGTCTTGGGGTGGCCTTCCCCACGTCAACCAACTACCAGTGTTGGACATTGTGTCTGATGCTGGGTTTTGGGCATTGTGTTCATGAAACCCTGATGTTGCTGCAATGACCTTGTTTGGCATTGCAGTGCATCCCCTTGTAGGGCTCCATGGTGTATGGGAACAGTTGGCACCGAAAAGTTCTTTCTTTATTATGGATACCTCCATTCATGAAGAAAAAAAAATAGTAAAAGTGAGAATAAAAATTAAAATTGGTAAATGGCCACTAATGGATGACTATTTAACAGCCATATCGCAGTTGGTTTCTGTACCAAGATTTCTCATTTTGCACTCATCTGAGAAATAGATAGTGCAGATGCCTCCTTTTTTTTCTTTATTCAAAAGGGACTAGAGGGGCATGCTGGCTTCTCCAAGTCACTAAAAATGTTAAGCTCTAGAGACATTTTGGTGGAATCATCCTCACCACAACACACTAAACCCCTGAATTCCTTGAGGAGTTAGTGTTGAGAGAGTCTTGAAGGGCATTCCCGAGTCAGAGATCCTTGCCGATTTTTCTAGCAAAGGTGTTTCTGGGGTACACCAAATTTCCACTCTCAAAGTTGGAATTATGCTGCCAACTGATGTTCTAATTTTGACATTTACATTACCACATCCACCTGCCACAGTCAAGGCAGGTCATCTAAACTGTAAGGTATGGCCATACATTCACTATTCTCTTATATGTTTCCAGTGTTAGCAGTTTGATCACTTGAAGACATCATGTTGTGGTTCATTAACATGTGCTCGTTGTGGTTGCAGACCATGATGCCTACAAGTACAAACTGGAACCACACTATGTTAACTGTAGTGGTTCACACCCCTCTTACTCTAGTTCTTGCCCTAAGTGGGTGGAGGAGAAAGAGGTGCAATGTATGAAGACTCTGAATGATATATCATACCCAGAGCCTTGGAAATTATTGTACACCACTTCATCTCAGACATATGCTGATGCACTCTATTCCACTACTACAGTGGGAGTGTAGACAGATCTGTCTGTGCCTCCAGCAGAGTCATTTGCAAAGCATATGAAGAGTTTTTTGTCTTTCATGGTTAAAAAGTTGATGAGTTTACATCTGCTCCCATCTCTGCCCCACCACTCCTTCAGGTGGCTTCCTGGGTCCACTTCTTTTGGATCCAGGTTTAGGTGTTTCCTTGGGTCTGTCTTCTTCTCTGGCCTTGATATGCAATATCACTATTTGTTCACACTTTTAGTTACTGGAATTTTTGTCCCAGAGCAGGATCCATGGAGGTTGATAGACCTCTTACCAATAAAGAAAAAATTGTGGTCAAAAACAGAAGAACTTTCTGCCCAGTTCTCCTCCACATAAATAAAAATGGCCACTTTGATATGGTGGAACTGTTGGGAATTTTTTTTGTTCGAATATAGATGACATTAATGATTTTATTGATTCTTATCTTTCATGTGTCTCTTTACACAAAATGTTTCGGAAACCTGCTGATGCAGTCACCTTTTGGTAGTTTTGTTTGTACAGAATTAACAGTTTGTGTGATGAATATGTCCATGGACGGGTGACACTGCTGGGTGATCAGCATGTGTCTGCCCTGTCTTTGCCACTTGGAGGCTGTAGTCGTTTGTGTTTCTTTGGGTTTTACCATCACTATTTATTCTCTCTACCTGTTTCCTGAAGAGTCCTGTGATCAATCAGACCTTGATGCCCTCATTGAACATTTTCCATCTCTTTTAATCCTGGGGGATTTTAATGGGCATAATCTCCTTTGGGGGGTGGTGGTGATAATGATTAGGAGGGGTAGTTCCATAGAGCATTTGAATAGTGCTGCAATTTCACATTTTTTCCCACAGGAACTTGGGTTCCCTAAGGGCTGTGTCTTGAGTGTCACATTTTTCATTACATAGGTTAATGCTGCTACTGGACAACTCCCTCTATAGTTGCAAACAGATTCTATGTTAACAACTTCCACATCTTGTGTCTGTTGGCGAGTGTGAGCTTTATTGAATGGCAACTATGGACTGCCCTCAATCGTTTACTGAAGTAAACCACAGCAAATGGTTTTACCTTTTCTCTATCTTAAACCATTTGTATGCACTTTTGTCTTGGTGAAGTTGTGCTTCTTGTGGTCCCTGAGGCAAAGCTCTTGGGGCTTATAGTTGACTGTAAGTTGACTTTCATTCCTCACATCAAGCAGCTACATGTTAACTGTGCAAGAGCATGGAACATCCTCCATTTCCTCTATTCCACCTCTTGAGGAACAGATTGATGTTCTGTGCTAAAGATCTATTGTGCCCTCATTCAATCTAAGCTGGACTGTGGATTTATGGCCTATGGCTCTGCCAGAACATCAGCTTTAAAGATGTTGGATCCTGTTCACCATGTGGGGCTTCAGCTCTCTACACAGGGGCCTTCTGCACTTCTCCAATATAGAGTTTGCACACTGAGTTTTATGAACCTCTATATCTCTGTTATTTGCAACTATCATTACTGGATGCTTTAAAACTTTGGCCCTTTCCACAACATCCCCTCTGGGGTTGTGTTTTCTTCCTCAGTGAGCCATGCTTTTTCAGAATTGGCAGTCTGCCTTTGTTCCTTTTGGCCTTCATATATAGGTGGAACTAGCTGGTTGAATTGGGTCTGTCCTTAAATGGCATTGCTAATACTCTTGGTGAAAGCTTTTCTCTTGCATCTAGCACTCCTGCTGCATCCCTCACCTTCTTAACCATCAAGATACTGGCAGAGCAATTGTTTCTATGATTATAATTGCCTCTTTCCACTGTTGAACTCAAACTTTATCTTCATCAGTCAGACCAGATGATATTCACTAAGAGATGATGTGCCATCTTTCTCCTACTTCTCTTGCTTTTCTTCTGGTTGTTTTTAAACAGTTCTGGCAGGATAATGTTTTTCCTTATGCTTGGCACCATGCTATTGTCCTCCTTTTTCTAAGCCTGAGAAGAATCCCAAGATTACTTCATACTGCTATTCAGTTGCTTAGACAAGCTGTCTCTGTAAGATCTTAGAGAGGATGGCCAATATTTGCCTTGCTTGGTTCCTCTAATCAAACAACCTCCTCTTGCCCACTCAGTATGGGTTTTGAAGGCAACACTTCACTGTGGGCTACCTAATTCAACTTAAAATGTCAATTATGGAAGCCTTTCTCAAGCAACAACATGTTTCTATATTTTTGTACCTTGAGAAAGCTTATGATACTGTGTGGTGGTATGGCATCATGTGAGACCTCCACTCACAAATGGCTATTCGCCCATTTTAGTAAACATTTTTAATGCATCAGCATTTCCAAGTCCATGTGGGTATGACACTTTTTTTCAAAGGAACTTGAAGTCCCTCAGGGCTGTGTCTTAAGTACCAGACTTTTATTATAAAGATTAGTGCCATTACTGGACAATTCACTCCTACAGTTGCAAGCAGTCTTGGTTGACAATTTCTACATCTTGTGTCAGTTGTTCAGCATGAAGTTTATAGGACAGCAAATTGTAAATTTTTAAGGGCCATTGGTCTTTTAAATCTATTTAAGTTTTTAATTTAAAAAATTGGACTTTTTGTTTTAACATGATGCTTTTTTACGTATTTTATTAATTTTACTTTTTTAACAGTTGTTTACTGCAGATAGGCTAGTTGATTTGCTCCAATAAATGTCAACCAACCAACTCTCTAGTCTTACACTACCAAATTAAGGGCTGCTGGCAAAGACAGCTCTTTTGTAGCTTTGCTCGAAATTCAAAACAAATCAATGGCCCAGAGTTACAAAACCATTATACGATTGTGTCTACAGTCACTAGACTCACCATATTCTGACAAAGATTTGCCTACTTGATCTCAGGCAGAAATCTATGGAGGTCAACAAATTGCTATCTTCTAAAGAGAAACTGTGTGGTTGAAATTCAAAAGGCTCTCTTCTCTCTTCCCTTGCTTAATAACAATGGCCACAGTGATACAGTAGATGACATTAAAGACCTGACTGATTCATCTAATCTATCTCTCTTTAAAAGAAACTTTCCTCCATCTTGCCAATGCTGTCACCCTTTTGGTAGTTTTTGCTCTATAGCAAAGAAAGGTTGTGTGATGGTTGAACCCATGTTGGTGCAGCTTTGTTGGTCACCCAGCATATGCTCTCCACATCTGTCCTACTAGCCATTCCATTTAAGACTTTGGCCTTTTGTCTCCTTTTGGGTGATACCATCACTATTTGTTTCATCTACCTATCTCCAGAAGAGACTTACAGTCAGTCAGACCATGATGTTCTCTTAGGTCAGTTGCCATCTCTTGTTCTCCTCTTGGGTGATTTTAATAGACATAGCCCTTTAGTGTTTACACTGATGGAAGGGGCTGTTTTGAGGAGCTTATACTCTCATATAATAACCTTTCTTTTCAATGACGGTTCTTTTTGTTACTTTCATGCACCCAGTCTGTCTTTGAGTGCTATAGATCACTTTATTTCCTTATCCTCACTTTATTCTAACTTTTCTTGGAGTGTGGAGAGTGACCCAAATGGCATTGATCATTTTCTCATCATTTTGCAGGAAACTGGCTGTAGTCAATGTCACTGTAGAAGTTGGACCTCTTTAATAACTCTCTTGGAACTTGATTTTGCCATTGTTTATTAGTTGATGACTGCATGGGAGCAATGATTAACTGCATAGTGTTGTCAGCTGTTTGTTCTATTCCTGTGACCTCAACATGTTATCCTCACCTGTGGTGGAGTCTTGTGTGCCAGTAGGCATGGAATGCTCAAAAGTTATCCTGAGAGACCTTAAAAGTATCCCTCTCTTTCTAACCACATTATTGTCAGTGGGCCTATGCTCACACTCCACAGGTCAGGATCAAAACCAGAAGGAATTTTGGATAAAGTTCATCTGCAGCATCTCTTGTTCCACCAGTTTCAAAATTGAGTGGGTCAAGATTTGGAAGTGTTGGTTGGTTTTACATTTACCATTCTTTTTTTAATCTTGCTCTTTGATGGCAGGAAGGAGTTGTGGTTTCTCTCTGTTTTAGGAGTCTGGCTTTGACCTCTTACTTTCATGATTTATATCTTCTGTTATCTCTAGTTATCTGATATTTTGCTTGAACAAAGTGTGTAACTTGAAATGTACAATAAGAAACTAGTGATCATATTGGTAGTATATTTCAAATTGCACTCATTGATAGAAACTGAAAATAAAAGCATCATACAAAAGAATAGAGCAAACTTTTCATAGAAAGCTGAGGAAAATTTAAAATTTTACCTGATAAAAGGTAATGTTTAGCTGCTGTATTTGGTAGTATTAGTGACTGACACATTAAGAATATTATCAGACTTTGCATTTCTTTTTTCATCAGCCATACATAAGTTACTGATTGAGATTGTTTTTTTGAGTAATGCTTTGGTTATTGTATCTTAATATCTTTCATTCCTCACTAGAATCAAACCTTAATTTTGAGAACAGAGCAGGAGAGGAACAACAGTTTCTGAGTGCCCCTTCTAGACTTGTCAGATTTTAAACCAAAATACCTGCCAGGGTAGTTAGTTAAAAACATTGTTCTTAATAGTATATTAATACAATTTTTATACTAGTTTAAACACAGTTATTGTTTTTCAGATCCTTTAAAACAACACTACAGCACCACAATTACTTGAAGTAATAGCTTATCACTGACAGTTTTGTTTCTATGTTTTTCATGATTCGATATGTTAACATTTTTTTTTCAGGCTGATGTCTGTCATGCCCTTGAAGAGATTGAAGGAGGCAAGAAGTTTCAAGTTGATCAATGGAAAAGACTGCAGGTGCATAAACATTAATATATTTGTGTGTTATTTATTCTGATTGGATTAGATAATATTTTAGAAATAAAAGTTGATGAACTAGCATTAAAGAAGAGGCTATTAAGATGTTCCATATGGTAAATTCTATTGTTTAGAATGAAACCTGCAACCTTTTTGTTGAAACTAAATAATGTTTGGAAGCATTTGAAATGTGTTATAGAAGAATGATGAATATCAGCTGCATAGAAAAGAAAACAACTGATAGGCATGTTTTAGAATGTGCAAAGACAAAAAGACAATTGCTGAATATACAGGAAATATGTTTGCTGTAGTAATATAAATTTGTCTGAGAGAAAATTGGTAAAGACTGGTTTGCTTATTGACATTATAAGATGAATTAAAAATGATAATCTTGAATTAGTGAAGTTGAAGTGGGTAAATAAGAATAATGGATAACCATAGTTATTGACCTCAAACTGGATAAAACACCATGACTGTATGAAATCAAGTGTAATGATCAGATGCATTATAATGCTATTTTGATAATATTAGGAAAAACTTAACAGTTGTTCAGAATGTATAATGACAGAAAACTAGAGTAATTGATTCTTATAACTGGGGAGGACAACATGATTGATTGAAAGTAAGGATAATAAAACATGCATTATAATAATACTTTAATAAAATTAAAATAGAAACTTTATAATACTATTCTCATGAAGTCAAGATAGAAAGATTAAAATCCTACTACAGTTAATTCTTTCACATCTATTCTTGATTTGACTGCCCTCTAGTCCATGTTTTTTGCTCTACACTGACCTTCAAACACCCTCCTAATTTCATGTATATGTAAAATGATTCACTTGTGTTTAAACTTGTGTTCAGAATATTGTTTATAACCCATTGTTGGGTTGAATTTATTTGTTTAGATTGTGAATTTATTTATCACTCAATTGCCAGTAGTTACAAAGTAGCTGTGAATTCACAGCTTAATGTTATGATTACAATGGATACCAGTGGTACCACTGTTCAATAGCCCTTTTAGATATTTGGAATTGTTACTTTGTTTTGGCCTTTGATTGAAACACCCACACCTGTTGGCTCTATGTGGGTGATGAGTATAACTAATTTAAATGTGATGTTCTCTCCTATATACATATTTCCTCTAAATGGAGGTGGCACACTTCACAGATGCTCTTCGGATGATTTTGGAGGGTGCTTATCTAGATAATTTTACATTAGTTTCTGCACCTGCTTACTTTGAGATTCTAGCTGTAAATGTGGTTTTCCTACACTGAAAATATATTTCTGATAGGTACTTACTTTCATTCTCACTTCCCATCTGTACCACCCACTTCTGGTGTCATTTTTGATGTCTAATTTTGAAGTTATTATTGAGTTCAGTTATATAAATGAAATCAACTGCAATAGGAGGGTTTGTTGCACTACTATTGGAAGAAGATTATCTCATGCTAATTTTCATGCTTAAATGCACCTGAATGAAGCATGTGGTATATGCATACAGAATAAGGTGGGAGTTTCAAGGCGAGTGATAAGCAAAAATTTACGCACTAGAGGGCAGTCAAATTGAGAATAGCTATAACTGTGAGTATAGGTAAATATCTATTGGAAATATATTTAGAATGTAGGAAAATGTTAGAGTATTGAGTAACAGACATTTTATTCAAATTATATGTAATGCAGATATTCAAGTTGTAAAAAATTTATTGAACTGTAAGTTAAGCACTGAGAACTGTTTGTGAATAGCAGCCATGTTGTAAACCACACTGTCGTCTAATGAAGGCGTTGAGGTGTAAGTTATGTTTCTGTGAAGATTTTTACAAGTGTTTATGAAATGCTGGGCAATTGGGACATTAGCTAATTGATATTATCTTTTAAATAGTGTCTCTTTGAGCAAAAAAATGGAGGTTCGAAATCCAGAAAATATTAGTAAAAATCACAAAATAAAGAATTTGGTCTTACTGACAGTTTTAGGATAGTTTCAAAAGAAAAAGTAACAGTAAACATGTTCTTTAATTGGTGTAAGAAGTCTAACCTCACAGGTATTCATAACCATATAAAAAAATTAGTTTAACTTTGTTAAACCTGCTACTGGACTACAAATTGGGCCAACATTTGAAGCCAGACAAATTTCATTGTTGTTACATATGTGTACATATTTAAAATTATCTTTTAGATACAGGGAGTACCCTACTATAAAATGTAAAGGCCTTTTGTTAAGACTACAGTAACAATATCAATAATTTTATATTTTGGAGCATAAAGCATGGAAATAATAAAATATTAATTAAAACCACTTTTCAGTAAATTCATAACTTCTATAAATGTATTAGGTTGAGGAATAATTCGTGAGCGTTTTTAAATAATTTCATTCAAGCATTACATGCAAGACTATACAATACTTCAATGCATGAACACATTACACCCAAAACATTTATTATGATACTTTATTTCATGTTATACCTAGGTATATAGTATGCATTGTTTTAAACGAAATTGCAAGAAATTAAATGCAAAAAGCAGGTGGTGTCAAAAATGCTCGATTTTGTCCACTTGACATTCCATTTAATGAGCTGAAAATGAAAGCAAAAATTAAAGACATATGAAAATCAAACACACCATCTATTAGAGCAAAAAATTATCTACCAAATGACATGAAATATTTTGCAAAAGCGTTTCATTTATGAATATATTTTGTTAACTTGAAAAAACACTCATGAATTATTCCTCAACCCAATAGATAAAAATTAGTTTGTTAGTTTGAACAAATTTTGGAATGCAAGTTTGGTGATGTGGAAATATGTATGTGTGTGTGCTCATAAAATTATTTCATTACGTTGATTGAACATTAGCATTTTGAGACCACTTGCTACATATCAAACTTAACACAAAACAATGCTTCTTGTTATTAAGAGGGTAAAAAATCACTTATTTGAATTTTGATTAAGATTTAAAGGGATAACATATTATGGTTTGGTGAGGCAAATAAAAAATGAGCAAAAATTCTACTTACAAAATTAAACAATATTACATTTTAAGGCATTAAGTTGGCCATAAAAAAGACTAAATTAATGAAAATAAAATTGAGAGCATTATGAATCTTTGAATATAAATTAGTTTTTTTTTGTCAGATATTTGTTTATAGATGTGAAAACATTTTAACAAATCTGTATCACCTCATACAGAAACATTAACATTAGCAGACTTAGCTTGTAGGTAACCACAAAAGGATTAAAATTTATTTATTCAATAAATGATTTGACTGGTAAATCAGTAATAATTATTTTTGTCTATTAGGGTGGAGGAGGAATCACGTGTGTATTACAAGATGGAGAAGTGTTTGAAAAAGCTGGGGTCAACATTTCTGTGGTTCATGGAGAGCTTTCTCAAGCAGCAGCTCAACAAATGAGAACAAGGTAAATCTTTAGATACTTTTCAAGCTTTTTAAATGCATGGACCAAACATGACCCAGTGGTTGGTGATTAGACTGTGAATTTGAGGTTCTGTGGTCCTTGCCATATTAAATCTGGGGAAAAAAAAAAGAATCATGGCCAACTCTTTGAGGCCATCAATGCTTTATAAGAGTGAGAGGCAAATCCTACTATTTGGTTAAAGTAGCCCATGAGTTGGTGGTGAGTGTTGTTGACAAGCTGCTTTCCCTCTAACAACTTCAAAATTAGGAACAGCTAGCACAGGTGACTTTCAAGTAACTTTAAACACAATTCAATCAACAAAAAGAACAATTTTACTAGTGGCTTTATCTTTTATTCTGGGCTATTCCCTACTTTCAAAATGTTAAGGAATTTTGTGTGTTTTATTTACTTTAAAATATTTTGTTTAATGATACAAATCATTTTTGTATTTGTGTTTATCATGCAAAGAAGCTCATATCCAACACATTCTCTTTAAAAGCTGTTTACAGTTATGTAAAATTATTTAAAAGTTAAGGAGGGACAAGAACATTCCCTAAAACTCGCATTCTTAGCAAGTAGTATTAATAGTTTCTGTCAACTAAAAATCCCAAGTGAAAAGTTCTCTTCTATTTCACCTATTAATGTTCCTTGTTATCTTACACTATGATTCCAAAGACACTGTATCTTCCAGCTCACCCTCAAAAGCTATATGTTGTTTACTGATTTCAGAAATTGTAGCAAAGCTTAATTTTTCACCACAACAAAAAATGAATTTGTTGCATCAGAAATCATCAGACAACTTACCCTCTTTTTACACGTCAAATGACCTTGATTTGTGAGCAGACCTGTTTTTTCCCATCAATTTTAATTTATGTATGTGTACGTATGACTTATTGTTAGTATGTCTTGATTTCTATATGATTATTCTAGGAAGAATGAGTAAAATAAAATTTCATTTGATTTAATCATGAGGTCAAAAGTTATTTAGAAGTTAAAGTTTGGTTGCAGTATTCAGATGTTACTGTTAGTTGCTATTATTGCTTACTTGCAGGTTATATATTAGAATAAATTTTCTTTTTCATTGTAGGTTGAGAAGTCGCTCAGTGGGTAACATTCTGCCACTTTTGTTTTACACAAGGCTTAGTACATAGGATTGTTTCAAGCAAAATAAAAAGTGTAAACACTTTCAGTCTAATTAAGCTGCCTCCCAAAAAATGTAAAAATATTAAAAAAAATGTATTTATTTATCTGTCTGAATTATTGAAATCTGGAATGGGTAACTCACAATATTTTTGAGATTAGACCAATTTCATAATTTTAGGTTTATTGGTTTATTATTACTATAGATACAGCTAGACTTAGTGAGAAAAGATTTTAGTGAGGTTTATAAATTAAACACTGAATTTGTAATCTTTACTTGATGAATGACACTATTTTTATTTTCCTATGGATATAGAAAATTTATATAAATATTAACATATTCTAAAATTTTAAATAATACCATTTCATTGCATATCTGTATAGATGCAAGAAAGGAAACTTTTTCTTCTGTAGAGTTTTAACTTTAACAAAATCACCTTATGAGATTCTCCCTCATTTTGACATACTGATGGAGAGATTGAAGTTGGGTCTGGGGTATGAGAATGACTCTTTGCAGGCATTGGACACCTAGTGTAATACTGATTAAAACTGTACTGTAGGTATTACATAGTTATGGTTTTTCTTGTTTGAAGGAAAAGGTCAACATTATGCTTAAGAAGGAGGTCGCAGAATGAAAATCTATTTTCTGGGTTTAAAACTTGGATGTCAGTATGATGCTGCAAACTAATTTGTACATTATTCCTACTGACTTTTCCCTAGGTTCATCAGAAGAACTTTTACCATCTGAATGTTCCTCCCATATACACAGAAAAAAGTGTGGTTTACAACTGAAGTTAGTATTACTTAATGGTGTCAGAAATTGGTGAAATTGCATCAATTTTGTATTGGCTGCTACTGAGATATAGAATTTCAATATTCCAATACATGAGGGAAGCTTTTTGTCTTTTTGCGGGATAGGAACTTGGACTTGAAAAAGTACACAGATGTTTTGTTCAGATTTCTAGCCCCACTGAATCTTAATATATCCTAGATCACAGTATGACTGAAGCCTGAAACTTGGAGTGAGTAAAGTCTGTAAAACTTGTGCTCCACATGATGAAAATATAACACTGGCCTAAGTTTTTACTTGTTGAGGAAATAATACTAATAGCTTAATAAAGCTTTTATAAAAGCTTTTATAACAAAATGTAATTCACTTACATAGAGTTTAGTTGTGCACAGTTAGTCCATTCTAATTGGTTAATATGAACTATTTTCCATTTGTTTGGATTTATTTCAGCAGATAATCAGTTAAAACTTAATTCAAATGAGATTTGTTACTGTTTAGATAACCTGATAATAAATCTCATAACTTTTGAAGATTTTGATTTCAGGATCCTTTTGATTCATATTATTATCTGACCCTTGATCCCTCTAAAGATATTCACTATTCATCTATCATATGGAAAATATTTTTAAAAATATAGTACCAGTTAACCACCCCATTCACCCCATTTTTGTAGGTGGTAGAGATTCATCACTCTTCACTTTGTATATCCTGTAACAAATCCTCTCCCTCGAGTCATATCAAATTTTAATTTGATATATATTATTTACTAAAATAAAATCCTTCCTTTTTTCATATTCTCAATAGGCTTAAATAGCAAATAGTAAACTAGAACAAATTTGTAACATTTACATTAAGCCTTTTTCCAACTGACATATTTCTTTGGTTAAAAAGTTTAAAGCAGACATTAGTTTTGTTTCAGTCTAGTATTTTTTGATGTATTGACAATAAAACTTGTTTAAATTTTCTCTCTTTTTCATTGTATTCTCATGTGTATAAACATGTTACACACAGTAAAGTCTCAATTAAACCCTTCAATCAAACATTTTTTTTTCACTTGTATAAATTAATTATTGACAGTAAAACCTATCAATACACCATTTATTGAGAGTAAATACATTCAGCCTGTAACACTGATTGCACAGTTCTGTTGTCAGTAAATCTTTTCTTCATCTTGTTTTTATATTAAGTAGAAAGATTTGAGTAAGTTATATACCAACAGGAAAATTTTGAGTATAGATTTTCCTTGCATATCCTAATTTAAATTTTTTTAAATTTGGTTTTGAGAGAATATGTACCTTTGTGTAATTCTTGTTTAATATTGAATGTCAATTCCTGGATAAAGAATGTTGGTTGCTTGTTGAGTTAATGTTTAATTGTCTTACTGTAACTAGGTTGTTGTTTATCATATTATTTGTAAGTAAATTTTATTGTTTGAGTCATTGTTATTCTTGTAGAGCTTTATTATACTATCACTAAAATATTGTTTACCATATTACCTTTAGATAATGTTTGTTGTTTGAGTCATTATTGTACAGTTTTATTATACTATCATTAGATAGTTTATATACAATATTACTTGTATGGAAATGTTTATTGTTTGAGTAATTATTATTCTTGTACAGATTTAGTATACTGTCACTAGTTATTATTTATTTACAGTATTATTTGTAGGTAATGTTTGTTGTTTTAGTAATTTGTTATTCGTATACAGCTTTGTTATAGTATCATTAGATATTGTTTATGTACCGTATTACCTCAAGTTATGTTTGTCATTTGAGTTATTGTTAGTTTGTACAGCTTTTATTATAAAGTTATAAAATATTGTTAATTTATCATATTATCTATAGGTAATGTTTATTGAGTCAGTGTTATGCCTTTAAAAGAATACTTGTATAATGTGTCCTTACAGTAAAGTCTTGAAGAAGTTTATTTAGCATGTTAATTTTAAAGTATGCTGTGAATTTACTGAGTTTGTAATCATTTTTAATTTTATTTACTCTGTAGTTAACATGTCAATTGTAAGTACATAGGTGTTTATATTTGTGTATGTATAAGTTTTGTTTATGTAATGTTTTTTTTATTATCCAAACTTATATAATCTGTATTTGCATATTTTTTTATAGAAATAAAATTTTACGAGAAAAATATAACAAGACTGAAACTCAGAAATGTGAAAATTAGTCATTAAAGTAATGACAACATGAATAATCATGCATTTTGTTTGTTTTAAAATATTTATTGAACAGTGAATCATATCAGTTTTTTGAAGAGCAGTGAAACTTCTTATTTTTGAAATTAAATAAATTACAGTCTCTCTAATGAAATTAGCTCATGTAAGCACTTTCATGTGGTTTGTCACAAACCAAATGAGATTAATTTTCAATGTGATTAGTAGAGTATTTATGCTAATACTAACACTTATTCCACGTGTTATTGGAACTTTAGATTTCTGTTGGATTGGTGTAAAGATGATATACGATGTATCACTAAGTTTAAAAACAGGAAAAGTTAAACATATTCAATTTGGGTCTTAAATCAGTGTATTTGATGCAATGAGTCCACAACTATCTTTGCAATAAGAGAAATATGCAGGAAGTTACTTTAAAATTTGTGAAACTTCTTGTACATGTAATAACAAAGGCTTCTTTTTAATGATTAACGGCAAAACCAGAAACAGTCTCAGTAATTTTTTTTTTTTTTTTTTACTTTAATGGGAATTTGTATACATCTTGAAGCTGTTTTCAATAGAAATTGCAGCACAAAGTAAATGATAGTTGAAATAATCACTACCAGTATCTTTAATATTTGGAAGAAAAATACTTTCAGGTTTTGTTACTTATATGCTATTCTTCACACTTAGCTTTTTTAATTTGTTAGAAGTGTTCAGTTACTAGTTCAAAGTATGCTTTATTACAAGTTAGTGATGTTTAAATATATATTAAATAATTATATATGTTCCAAGCTCATTACATACAGTAAGCCATATTAACTATATTTGTTTATTAACCAAATGTTCTAATAATACATTTTAATTATTGGTGCTTTGAAGTTTAAGAAGGTGGTGGCTAACAAATCACTATGACATTAGGTAAATAATTAGAATTCATCATAGTATTTCTTTGTATGCTTATGCATACACACACACACACATGTATAACTATTAAAATGTTTACACATACAAAAATATATTCAACATTTAATAATTTACTGTACTAATGATTTGTTTTCCTTTATTTTCAGAGGAAAGAAGTTATCAGAAGGAAAGCTCCCATTTTTTGCAGCAGGTGTTAGTTCTGTCATACATCCGGTATGAATTTTCTTCTTTGATTGAATGTGTTGTACCACAAAATAAATTTCTTACATAACAGTGAACAAGTTGTGTTAACAGAGTTTGTATTGTCATTTTTTTTTTCTGTTGCTGTGTATTTATTACATTACTGTGTAACATGTGGTATAAATATTTTGTCTTTGTTGCTTAAGTTTTTGCATCTGTGTTTATATCTCAGTACCTATTTCATGATAAAGAAAGGTCCACCTTTCAAAACTACTTGGGTTATCGGGGTTTCATATTTTTATGTTTAATTTTTGAACCATGTGTTCTCCTAATAATAAGAATACAGCTTTAATGGTAGCCACTAAAACTCTATTTTTCTTTTACAGCGTAACCCAAATGTTCCAACAATACACTTCAATTATCGGTACTTTGAAGTTCAAGAGGAAGATGGCACAATTCAGTGGTGGTTTGGAGGAGGAACAGACTTGACTCCCTACATTCTGGATGAAGAAGATTGCCACCATTTTCATCAGACTCTAAAACAAGCATGTGATAAACACAATCCTTCATACTATTCCAAGTTCAAGGAATGGTGTGACAAATATTTCTTCATCCAACATAGAGGTAAGTCTTGCAATCCAGTTTTTCAATACAGAGGTAATTATTGTATGTGTTCTTACAACATAAAGATCAAACATATTTTTATAGACTTCTAATATACAGTTCAGTGACTGATGTTGTTTGGTTTTCCATCAAAGATGGCAGTTGATCTTTTTGTATAGTATTTCACTGTGGAGGTGAGTAAGCTAAGCAGTATTCTTTTCCAGCATTAATATGACATGGTCTTTTAGAGTAGTCTCTTTTAGTCTCTTAACCTTAATTAATATGAGATGTTGTGAACCTTATAGAGTAACATTCCAATGCAAAGATCAGTCAGTATTTTAGTAAACATTAGCCAGCCAGTATTGTAGTGCAATGTTGTCTTTAGAAGTAGGTATTGTGGATAATTCATTTAACAGAGGTTAGCCAAGCATTATATTGTAATATTTAGACATAGTTTAATTAGTGATGTGTACATCAGAGATTCAGTTTTCATGCAGAAAAAAATATTAAAATTATACAACCAACAATTTGAAATCACGCAATATAAAATTCCTGATTGTGCATTGATAATGTGGCAAAATATAAAGTAATGTAATCCTTACCTAAAATAAAAACAGCTTTAGAAAAACATTTAAGATAATATCAGATGCAAAAACAAATTTTTATACCCTAGAAGTTTTTCAACAGGCCATTAATCACTGTCTAGCCAGCAGGAAATTACTTGATAAACAACAAGAAATGAATTGAATTTATAACTAAGTCACGTTACATATAATTTATCCTGGATGAGTCTCTGATTTATTAAGTTATGCCAGTTACATATTATGATTTCAAATAGCCATAAATTTTAATTTCAATTTAAAAGTTTATTGAATGTTAATATGTATTAAACATATTAAAATTTTCTTTCTTAAGACAAATATGTTTGAATATACAAACAACAATACAATTTATAATAACAGTTATTACAAATAATTATTTATATACAAAGTTTTATAAACTTACAAACAATACTGAGTCTTCTATTTGGTCTGGAGCTGGTTATTTTGTTAAAGTTTCACAAGGAGCAAAGTAATTCTTTGTTAATACACAGGTACACTTTTTTTGACAGGATAGAAGCTAGCTTCTTCACACACCAGTTTTTTTCCTGAAGAAAGTATATAACGTCCTCATAGAAATAGTAATGTCTGAAGTTAATTTACTAAAGTTAACCAGTTTTTAATGTTCGACATCTATGAACATTCTTGGTCAAATATCTGCAGTCTTCCAATTTGTGAGTGTTTATCACAGTTATAGCTTCCAATATTTATAGTATACTAACTGTAGCAAACCAACTATGTATAGTGTCTCTTAGCATGTTGATTTATAAACTTTATGGTGAGGTTCTCAAAAGTTTCATTGGAAACAATACACTCGTGCTTTAATAAAATATGTATGTTCTTGATTCTTGACTCAAGAATCTTCTACAAATTTAGAGAATAGACAGGAATTTTGCAACACATATTTAACACTATAAATTACATGCATTTCTAAATGTATATTTAACTGAAATAAACATCAGTATTAAAATAAATATATTATAGAATACTTGTTTCAGTCAGAAGTTACATAGCTGGTAACAATGACCTAGAGTTTACTTTACCATAGTCTAGAAATTTAGACTTGGATTATGTTGTAAACCACTGATTATATAATTGTATGTAAATTATGGAAAAATTAAATGTTCGTGTTGCTTTAAACTTGGGGCCCTAGTACACAGTTGTTTCCAATATAAAAATAAGACATGACTGTAGTGTAATTTGAATGATAGACATCATTCAAATGGTATTCTATTATTTATTTGTCTTAGGGTGAAACATAGCTTTACAGCTGAAAATATTATTCAAAACAAAGATAACAAAATGATGAATAAGTATATTCTAATTATTATTGGGTTTAAACACCCTGTGTATTGATTTATGGCATTATGCATTGCTTGTCTGTCTGTTTCACAGAATTAGTTTCCCTAATTTATAAGTTACTTTTCAGTCCTGAAGTTAATAATTATAATGACCTTCTAATATAGAAATTGGTTAATATTTTAGAACACTTTTCCTGCACAAAACAATTAGTGTTCTACTGTAATTTTTCCAGCCTTTATATATTGTTAATATTGCTTATTAGGTTGTTTGGTATTGTTGTATTTGTTATCTCTCATAGAAGTAAGTTGTAATTTTAGCATATTTATTGATGTGATTCAAGTCATTGTAGAAGTGGTTTGAACTTGCACGGAGATAAGCAAGTAATTAAGTTACCATGGCACTTTCTTTATTTCTTGGATTAGAACTAATAAACTTTTTTAACAGAATGTGAACTAAAATGATTTCCATAGAATTTTGAAATTATCATATTGTAATTGTGTTCAAGCTTTTTAAAATTTCACTCTAAAGTTTATGATCTAAGAGTTAAATAATACAGATGTAATATTGGTAACAATGTATTGTTAACTGTTTAGAAATATGGTGCACGTAAAGTTGTGTTTAAATGTTTTTATGCTCTTATAGTATCAACTAAGTTATTATATACAACATGTAATTTTTACTTATAAACTTCTGTCATTACTTTCATACATTACTATAAGAATTAATATTTTTGGCACAAGAATTTCATGTGATTTTACAATTCATTAATTTGTAAAATCACATGAAACTCTTGCACCAAAATATTAATTCTTACAGTAATGTCAAGAAAGATTTCAGTGTAGTTGAACAAAGCTACTGGAGAAATCAGCTTTACCCTTTTGCAATAAATGGTAGACATTTTTTTCTTAAAGGTGTATTCTAACAATTAAAATGCTGGCTAATGTATAAGTGCTCATTATATATTTGATTTTTACCTGTGTTAATAGTGGCCAAAGACTAATAAGAAATGGCATGCAAGTCTTGAAATCTTTAATGTGGAATTTATTTGACTTTTATTGAATTAAGTGATCATAAGTGTTGTGCAGCAATTTTTAGTGTTGGTATTCCTTATCCTAGGGGAATGTAGAGGCATTGGTGGAATATTCTTTGATGATGTTGACTCACCAACTCAAGACAAAGCATTTCAGTTTGTTTCTGTAAGTAATTCAGGTATTTTTATCTTCCGAGTTCCTTCTGCTTTGCTTCTATGAAATTATAATTTAAGTTTTAACTTTCATGATTTTGTCAAATGTTCATTGTAAAGACGATATATATATCTATGTTTGACCTGTATGCTTCACAGAATGAGAACTTGAATGTAGCTGTGCATGTGAAAATTGTTATGTATTACAATGTTAAACCATGAGAAGACATTAAAAGTTACATACTTATGGTATGTAGTTGATGAAGTGAAGGGTGCATGTAATCAGGTTTTTGCCGTTCTAAGAGTAATCACATACAACACATGCTTGGTCACCAAATACATCTGCATGGCCGGATGGTTAGGAAGCTCAACTCGTAATCTGACTTGACAATGGGCATGACTGGGTTATTTATTAGGCACAATAGGCACAGTGCCTAGGGCTTATGAAAACTAAGGGTCCATTAAAATTTTTCTCAAAAGTTAATCTGGTTTAACTTGTATGGCTGGTAGGGCCTACAAATAGGAGGTTCCTAGGTCCTATGGTCATCTTAATTTGGCTCTGGCAGTGGATGGTGATAGCCAGTTTTCTGCTAGTCTTACATTGCTAAATTAGGGACACAGGTAACCCTCATATATGTGTGAAATTCAAAAACAAACAAACAAAGCATCAAAAGTTATAGTATAAATACTTAACTCATTTATATTATACTGAGTCTGTCATGAAAGAGAAAAAAGAATTTGACCAAAAAGTGACACAGTTTCAAGAAAAGAAGCCACAATGGGCCAGTTCACTGGTCGACATGGTTGTCAGACACCACTATACTTGGGATTTTACTCTGTGGTTACGTGAAGGACATTATCTTTAGAACAAAGTTGAATGAGCTGGGAATACTATGCAAATGGATCACTGATGCAATAGCTAGCTTGACACTTAATATGCTGGCCAACAGGTGTAAGAAAATCAAATGTTGACATAATATTTTTAGAACTGCAAATGGAGCACATGTAGATGTGTACTTATAGCATATGGTGTGTGTCAAAAAATTGTAGACATGTTCTTGCAACTGTTACTTTCTTGTAGTAGTTTATATGTATAATATGTCACACATTTTTTGGGCATCTTGAATACAGATTTATGTAAAACTGAAAACGTGTCTTTCTGTCATGATGTTGTTAACCTGATAATAGAAGGTGCACCTGAACAAAACTTTGTGAATTTACTTGAAAAAAACATTATTAGAAAAAGTATGGGTGTGTTTTGCTTAAATTAATTCTTGTTATCTAGTGTAATATTGTCATTATGAATATATGGCCAGGTGGTCAAGACACTCGACTCGTAATCTGAGGGACGAGGGTTTGAATTACCATCACACCAAACATGATTGCCCTTTCGACCGTGTGGGCATCATAGTATAATAGTGAATCCCACTTTTCGTTGGTGAAAGAATAGCCCAAGAATCGATGGTGGATGGTGATAACTAGCTGTCTTCGCTCTAGTCTTACACTGCTAAATTAGGGATGGCTAGTGTAGAATGCCCTTGTGTAGCTTTGCACAAAATTCAAAACAAACAAACAATTAATATAATATTTGATTTATTGCAATGGTTTTAATAATATATACTAGTTTCATTGTTTTAGGAAGGTTAGTGGAAAATACTTAACATTTTATAATTCAAATGTATTATATTTTTCTAATAAAAAAAATCATATAGTTTTGGTTGTATTTTAAAAATTAATAAATATCAGATGTATATAGTGTTATTATTGTTATAATTTTACATACGTATACATTTATAAATCACCAATAATAAGAAAAAACAATTGTGGATTTTCATAAGGAGGGTGTGGATTAAAGTTTTCAGTAGGTGGTTAAGTTTCGTATTTGATATATTTATTCTTCTAGAATTGTAAATTTTTTTAAATAGTACTTAGTTCTTACATTTTGTCATTGAAATATGTTGGCAGCCAGTTTTACCTTATAAACAGGCATGAGATTTGTGTGTAATGAAGCTTGTATTTTAGTCTTGTGCCAAGGCTGTAATTCCCTGTTATATACCGATTGTGAAGAAGAACAAAGAAAAGGGGTATTCCTATGCCGATCGCCAGTGGCAACTTTTAAGGAGAGGAAGGTGAGTTAATCGGTTGATAATAAAGACAATTCCTAGAGTGAACTGTTGGTATACTCAGAAATTTTCTTTTACTTTGTGGAAGACATCAAAATATATTGATAAATGATGAGCTTACAAAATTAATTCTTATAACGATGTATTTATTAATTTTAGGTATAAAACTAGTGCAAAAATAAATGCATGTATTGTAAGGTTAAAAATATGTGATTACATAAAGGTGTATGTATATTCTCAGAAGATGTTGACAGAGATCAGGTAAGTTGTTAAATTATAAAATACATTCTGATATGGTACTTATCTCTACTTACAAGATTAGCTGTTCTTGTTCAGTGCTGCCCTTTATTATATGCAAACTTTTTCTTCACATATACCACAAGCCTTCTACTCCACTGTATTGGAATTGGAATATTCCAAGATGGTACTCATCTACTGAACTTTCACTTCTTATATGACAGCATTCTAGTTTGACAGGCTTTTTTATTTTTTATTGCTGCATGTTTAATTTTCAACTTATTCAATTCACTTATTGTATTAGTTTTTATCAGTTCATTTAAGTCACTTTTTTCTGCACTGATGTTTGGTGTACATTTTTTTGTACCATTAATGCTAAAGTTCACGTTACCACTTCAGGAGTAACAGGCCTCAGGTGCAGGTGACCTGATGATGGATTTATTTGTTTTATGCATTGGGAGATCAAACGTTACATGGTACACTTCTATGGTACTAACACTTCTGAGAGGGCAGAAGGCCTGTGAGATGCATAATTAAAACTTTTGTGTATAGAGGGCAGCACTGAACAACACTACCTAAGCTTGTGAGGAAGGTAAGTACCTATTGGAAATGCATTTTCAGTATACTAAAATTATGTTGTTAATATTTTTTGGTTTTTATTGGTGTTTATTGGCTTTGATTGCGTCTTCTTCATTACAGTTTACTTGAGAGTTTTATTTTTATAATTTTGTAATAACCTTGCCTTTTAAATTTTCTTTTTTCGTTTCTGGCTTCACAGCTGGTATATGATGGTAACCTCCCCACTACCCAGTCAAATAAAAGTTGGTGATGGGTGTTGCTGAGAAGCTGTTTTTTTCTCTAGCTTATCATTTCAAAATTAATTATCACTTTCTACATATTGCTGTACTGTAGCTTTGTGTGCAGAATTCTGAAATAAACATTTTTGGTAGCCTTCTTTGTAGTACACATATATTAACTGATCTTCTTTAAACCTGTATTCTTCTATAACTTTGTGTGGAACTACAGAAACAAATGATTAGTACTTGCAGTTCTCTTTGTTGAAGTTTCATTTTAGTAAGTAGTCATCTTTATTCTACTTTTCGATTTTTAATGCATTTCATTTTTTACCCGTGTGTGCTTGCCTTTTTGAATTTGATCACAACGTATCAATCCTCAATTTCTTTCTGTTTGTCTTCAACCTCACACCTATATGCATTTTTAAGATTTGTATAAGAAATAATACTGTTCCTTCTCCAGTATAATCTAATTGGGAGCAGCCTTTGTTTCTGTACCTAAATTTGACAGACCACTATCATAACCTGTTTAGTTTCTCTTGATTCTTCTCTGGATGTACCCTGTCACAGTGTGGACTAACATGAGGAGCATTTCCATTGTTATTCTTGGTTTGATGAGTTGTGTGTCACATTGTCTGATGACTTAGTTCATAGTTATTTTATGATGCAGGTCATTTTATACGTAAAGGAAATGATATAATTGAATTTTGTTATGATTCTTATCTGTTGTAATAGTAATAAGATATTGTTCTGATTTATAATTAAAACATTGAGAAAAGAAGTGGAGGTATATTACTCTACATTAGACTTTTACAGTTTTAATTGAATGAATACCATTATTACAGGTGTTTAAAGAAAATCAAATTGTGGATTTCACAAAAACATATTAAAAACAAAGCACCTTGCTGTGCTGAGAATTGGAATGTAGGCTAAATCTCTTATGACAGTGTGGTTCCATTAGTTTTTGGAAAAATGTACAAAATGTGTAAATTATAGAGCTACTGCCAAAAAACTACAGAAAACAAATGGTTCTTAAAATACTTTTTTGTTCAGACAGCAGGAGCTTGATTCTTCTAAAAGTAAATTTAAGTTTTCAGACATAATATTTGGATTATTGGTAAATTTTCTTGTTTAATCATATTAAATCTAATTATGCTGAAATGGAAAAGTTATGTCTTACCTTGTTTACATTTTTAACTGTTTATTATATTTCAACATGAGTTGGCCAAAATATTGATAAAAATATAAAATTGTGATAAAGAAAACTATTAAAACTTTCATTAATGATTTTTTACTTTTGCAGCTTTCGATTTTAATCAAGTTTTTCATGCAAATTTTAGTCATGACTTTCTACAGACCAGTAGATAAATGTAGCTGTGGTGATTCATTCTGTAACAGAATTGTGTAGACATTTTCTTCTTTCATTGATCTCTAATGTTGGAAGATATTAAGCTGGTACTTGATGTTTGCATACTTCCACAAACATTCATATAGTAGTAATAAGCTAGTTCTAATTTTAGGACTTCTGTCAGTAAGTACCTTTTATTGGCTACTCTAATGAACTTCAGACTTGACATGGTGGAAATATTTATCTTGGGATCCATGGGAAAGTCTAATTTTCAAGCTGCTAAACATGGTGTTAAGTTTTAACTATGAGGACATAATGTAAATTATGGCAGTCAGTCTTCTAATTAGACAGCAGGTACTGTTTATAGCTCTATATCTGATTGGCATTTCAAAATTAAAGTTTTGGGTGAATCTTAGGAGCTTCTCATTTAGCTTGTGTGTCATACAAGATTCTTTACATTTTGAAAATGTCATATACATTTTGATGTCATACTTTTTACATTTTGAAAATGTCATACAAGATTCTTTACATTTTGAAAATGTCATACAAGATACTTTACATTTTGAAAATGTCACTTTAAATTTTTCCTAAACATTACTTTCTTTTTATCTATAACAACTCAGGTTGTACCTTTAACAAATTAAATTTTCTATGTGTGATGCATTTTAATGAAATATTTTTAATCTTTATGAACCATCATTTTGCATACCCTCCCCCCTCCCCTTCAGTAAGATTTTAGTAAAATTATTCAAATGTTTTTGAAAATGTAAAAGTTAGTTAAATCCAGCTGTGGTCCCTGAGAAAGTATGTATCACATATAAAAAACAAACAAACTTTTTTTTATCACGGTCGTGTAGGTTTCAAAAGTAAAACTTTTGAAGTTAACCGTTAATTTAAATGTTCTTAATATGATGATTACTTCTGATAATATCTATGTGTATCAAAGTTTTGTTGAATGAAAGTTTAAAGAATTCCACTAAATGGTACTTGTGTTTGTATCAGTTTAAACACCTGTAAGAACCTAGTACGTTTGATACATCATTTCAATGTTGGTCTTGTTTTGTTGTGGAAAAGTAGTTTATCTTAATCAGTAAATTTTTGTTTGTTTGTTTGTGTGTGTGTATCATTGGGGGGGGGAGTAGAGTCAAAATACATCAGAAAAAAATGTTTGGCATTTACCCCACATTCTAGCATCACAAATTGAAATGAACACAAATGTTGATATCTTGAAAAGTAATGTGAACATTGTATTCATACACTATCAAAATCATATTATCGATGATAAAGGAAAATTCCCAATGTTGAACAAGTATACACTTTTATTTTGAAAATAAATTTCAATTGTTATTAGTGATTGAGTACATTTTCTGTGCTTAGTTATTTGTTTTAACACAACCAGTGTTCAAGATTGTAAAACAGTATACTTCAAACCTGACCATAATTAATTCTTCCTTAACTTTAATCTCATTTTAAGTATAAGATGTTTAGTCTCATCTTGAGATATTGATCTATTCTTTTTTCAGGTATGTGGAGTTTAACCTCATATATGATAGAGGAACAAAGTTTGGTCTCTACACACCAGGATCCAGACATGAAAGTATCTTAATGTCTTTACCATTATATGCTGTACGTATATTTTTGTATATTATAATTCTGTTTATGAACTGTTATTTTTTTATAGTTACAATTGTTATTTATCATATTTATCTGTTTATTTTATGTTTTCTTTATACAAAGGTTTGTTTCTTTGTGCACTAATTTATTTTAAAACAATATTGATAAAATATTAAACCACCATTTTCAGAAACGTTTCAAAATGTGTTTTTGTTTAACTTAAACTAAAGAAAAAATGTTTAGATGAAATGTGGGTGTGGCTTGTTTATTTCAGTAATGCATCACCAAGTAAAAGTTACTTTGAGTCACAAAATTAATGTTTTCACAATCAGAAACAATGTGAAAGCAAACACTCGTATCCTTAATATTTTCAGTTGCATATTGTATTAGAAAACCATGTAGTTAACAGGTATTAGGGAACCTTCACCAGTATAGCTTATACTCTTGAAGAATAAGATATTATATAGATAAATAACTCGGATTTTTTTTCAGGTTCATAGGTACTACTAATAGCAACTTTGAATATGTTTTGTCAGTTGCATCAGTCCATTAGAATGGCCTTGTAAGTGTACTAAGTATATTGTCAAGAAATTTGACTAACTGTTAGTAAACAGCATAAGTAGGTTGTACTAGAAATATATAAAGTATTTCTGCTGAAGATTTGTCTGTAAGTTTATAAAATCCTTACTGAGTAGGTCTGAGTGGAAGGTGATTTTCATCATAAAAATAAAAAAATATTTTAATCTTAAAATTTAATGTGTTTTTTTACACAACCTCTAGAATCTCTTACATGAATATCAATAGTTTTTTCAGGTAAAAACTTTGTTTTATCTCTTATTTTTGCTACCATTTTGATAACTGTAACAAAGTCACATCAGTGTACAGAGGGGAGATAAAAAGACTAAGTTATGTAATTAAATCAGTGATACGTTATTTTTCTATAAATGACTCAAATTATAACAGAAGAGTTACATATATAAACAGTTTCAGCATTCTAATCTTCTCACATCCATATGTGCTTTTAATTTTCTTTTTGTACAAAGCTGTTTAGAATATATTTAAAATGTCATAGACAGTTAACTGCAGTGGAAAAATTTAGTGTAAACAAGTGATCAGTCTACAAGCATGTAATGCATTCTGCTTGAACTAATGTCATGAACTTCTTTAACTTACTTTTCATTTGCCACCTAGTGACTCAGTAGTAAGTGTGAAGGCTTATAATACTAAAAACTGGGTTTAATTCCCATGTTGGTGATAGTTCATTGTATATCTATGTGCTTAACAAACAAACGATCTTTATCATTTATATTTTATGTAACCTAATGAGTTTATACTTGTCACATTTTTTAGTTACTTTAAAAAAAATATCTAAATATAAATATATATACACACACACACAAAATTTGGACTTACATTAGAGTTGATTGGAACTGGATTTTGTAATATATATTCAAGAGCATACTTCCTTACCTTTAGTTGTTTGAAACTATGATGAAAAACATTGTATGTTACTCGTGAGTATGCATTTTAGAACCCACAAATATATCAGTCTCTAAAATACAATGTCTGTTTTAACTGGCTTTCTAACTAAACTTTAAATAGGCTAAACCATAGCTGCTTGAAGCAGAAAACACAATCACAAATAACGAAACTGAGGCAAAATATCTACTTATGAGGAGTTAACATAATAATGAAAGGAATCTTGTAAAAGGAAAAGCTGTTCATTGCCATAGTTATAAATAATTTTTAACTTTCAGTTACGTTTATTTAAATTATTTAACATTAAATAAAGAATATATTTAAAAATATCTTTGGAGTTTACAGTTGAAGCTTATTTCAGTAATATGTATTTAGGAGCACACTTTAGTATGGTTTCTTTTTGAAAGACAAAATTATATGGAATGGACATGGCATGGATTTGAAATTGTTTTTATATTAAAGAAAGAAAAAGGATTAGAGGTTCTAAGTTGATATTCTGGCTTGTCAGTGCTGACACTTTGTGTTTCTTATTATTTGGATATTCAGAAAATCATAAAATGGTGTAAATAAAATTTAAGATGGGCAATTTGGAGAACAGATTATGTGAGACAAAGAAGGGAAAATTGAAAAATTAATTAACTTCTTACTTTTAATATTAAGAAAATAAACTCAAATAATACAAACCTTTGAATTATAAACTATGTTGTGGTGCCAAAGTTATTAAATTAAAATTTGAATATAACTGTGTAATTGGTCATGGTGTACATTTTGATACAGCTCTTGATATAAGATTAAGATACATTTTGTCAGTTGGACATGATATAACATTTCCTCCTCACCAGGTGTTATTAATTATCAAATAAAAGATACCACTGGCAAGAAAATTCATTTATACTGCTTAGAAATAAATTACATGATACCTGATTAATTAATTTTCAAGGTTAAATTTGATGTATCAATTTCATTTTTGATATTAAAGATATCTATATTTTTACTTTGGTTGCACTTTCTAAGCTGTGGTAATTTTCATTTTCACCATGACTCTGGTGAGGGTCTCACAATTGGGAAAAAGAAAACAAAAAAATGTAGTCTTTCCCAAAATACAGACATTAATAAGCACTCTAGTGATTAATCTTGTGTTGTACTAGCTTGTGCACCCATCCATTAGATGGGAAAATAAAAACCTGTTTGTAAAAAGGAAGAAGAAGAAGTGCTTCTGTGTTTTTACTCTTGAAATTATATTTAGCTTAAGAAAAGAATCAAATTATTTATGCATGAAGCTTTTAATTTTAATATTTGAAGTTAATGTCTTGTTAAATTACCAGTCACATTGTTGATGAGAAAAAGTTCAAGTTTATTATAGAATCTAAATAGTAATTAAATAACTTTTATATATCATGTACAAAAATGAAAGTATTTAAGTATGAAGTGTTTTGTTAAATTACGAAATTAAAACCATGAAGAGACTTGTGAAAAGTTCTGATAATGTGATAAAGTTCTTCATTTTACTGTTTATTTTTTGTTTGTAAACAGTATGTTACTAAACATTATCCCACATTCTAAAGAACATAAAAGATATTAACCTGTGACAGTATGTTGGTTTTTAACACCTAGCAGTTTGCAGAAGTTTAACTGTGTGCTTATAGTACCAGTTATTTCCTTTTATTTAAGTGATTTTTCTATATAAAGTTGCTTGTATTTAATCAAACTGCTGTTGACTTTGTCACAGTTAAAACTATTGACAGTGATTTATGTTGGAAGCCCATTACCTTGGTTTAAAGTTAGTAAAATGTTGTTTGATGATCTTGTGGTGCTTTGCTTTTTTGTTGTTTTAAACTTTGTTGCAGTTTATAAATCTTGTTTTTTATAGTTGTGGATATTTTTCATTTTCCATATTTTATTCAATCAATAAAATGAAAATTATTATTATTTGTTTAGAAATGGGAATATTGTCACAAGCCTGATCCAGAATCCAAGGAAGCTAAACTCTTGGATGTTCTAAAAATCAAGAGAGTGGGTGTAACTGAAGTTTTAGTCTGTCAGTTGTTTGAAAATGAGTTACGACAGTGTTTGATGGTATGGCGTTCAACGGTATTTCTACAAACAGAACGATGAGTTTTATAGAGACATCTTGCAGTCTACAAATATTTTTATTGTGTTTGTGTGTGTCAGTTATACACTTCTATTTGGATATTTCCAATACAGTACATTAACTCTGCTTACATGCCTGCACAAGTAACTATTCATGTTCAGTACTGCCCTCTATATGCAAAAATAATAATTATGCATTCCACAAGCCTTCTATCACCCCTTTGCTGTAACTGATTGTTTCCAGTGCATCACTCATTCAAATCATCATGCATCAAACCTCCACCAGTAAAGGAGCACCATACTCTCATGATACACATGATTCCCTCTATTCAATTCTACCAAATTATCATTTTTTGTTTGGCAGTGCTTGTATTCTGATGTTTTATTTTTTGGTGCTGTTTCGGTAAATCCTGATTTTAGTAATATTTCCAAAGAGGAGTTTCTCCATTATTATTTTTTTTTTACGTTTTAAATTAACATAACTTCCTAGGCTTTATTTTTCAGATATATATCAAATACTTTGATTTACTTATTTCTACTTTAAATTCTGAAGTTCATGTTCTTAATTTGGGTGTTATGTCTGTATTATTCTAATTTTTAATATTCCATTTCGCTTAGATGGGGCTTTTTATCCAAGTTTATAAAAGACAAAGAGTATGCTTATTTGCATACTATGATATTTCGTCTCTTATAACCTTCTTTTTGGTTTATTTTCCACTGAGTGATTTCTCTGTTTTGTGCATTGCTCTTTGAACTTGCTTCAGCTTTGTATGTTTTGTCAGGTGTTCAGAGCATTTATTTGTCACTTATGCTCTTGGGTTATGCTTTCCTCTTTCTTTGGTCAACTGGCTACTGTTTGTCCATTCCAAACAAGAGCCTGCCTATTACCCTTATCAGCTGCTTCTGGAGATGGCAACAATGTCATGTTAATCAAGTTAGAAAAGTCCAAACTGTGGTCTATCCAGTGTTTTTCTTTTTTCTATCTCATTTGGGCCCGCTTTTCTCCTATTTGACTTTGTTTGAAAGGTTTTTCAGTTCAGTTGTAGCTTGCAAAATTCTTTAGTTTTGGGGGATATGATCTTCCAAGGTAGCCCTAATTCCCTTAGGTGAGGCTCATATACAGGCTTTTAATAACCAGTAGAGTTTCACAGGGATCCTTTGTCAGATCTTATTAACCTTCTTCCATTCCGTGCTGTCGATCGGCATTAGTGATTAGATCCTTTTCATTTTACCTACTTTTATAATTTTTGGGATTGAGCTTTATAAATGTTCCATGGCTTGGATCACCTTCTGGCCATACTTCTCTCAAGTTGAATGTACTCTTCTGTTTTCAGCCATATTTGCAACATATTTTTATGATGGGTGAAACACATATATTTGGTTCAGAAGTAGTGCAATTCCCCACATTAAATATTAGAATCTGACTGTCTCATCTTAGAAAGTGTCCATTGGATTTCCTTTGAAGGATGCTTTTTCTTTTCCTTTCACTGGTCACTACACTTGTTTAGTATGGGATTCCTCTCATTTATGTGAAAGGAGGTATGTACTGTATCAGAAGCTATAATTTTCCTACATTGGAAATGTATTTCCTATAGGTACTTACCTCCATTCACACTTCCCACCCTTCTTCTCCACTGAAAACCAGTGCTTCTATCTTGTGACAAAACTCAGAGTAATAGTTTGGTAGAATTGAATAGAGGGAGTCACCTGTTTCATGAGAGTATTTTCCACACTTATTGGTAGAAAGTTGCTGCATTATGATTTATATGAGAGAGGCATTGGAAAAGGTGGAGAGGCTGGAGAATTACTCCTGGTGTAATGGTTCTGGAGGGGGCTGTAGAGAAAGCAAAAAATATCTATAAGTATGCATGTCTGGTCAATCAGTATTGAACATTCAAATGATCTGGTATGGGCTGGTTGTTATGGTGATCGACTTAACTGTAAAATTGCAGGTTCAATCTCCATCATCAAATATGCTTGCCCTTTCAGTGTTATATTGTAATGGTCACTCCCACTATTTGTTAGTAAAAGAGTTGCCCAAGAACTTCTGGTGGGTGGTGTTGAGTTGCTGCCTTCTCTCTAGTCTATCATTTCAAAGTTAGGGACACTGAGCACAGATATCCCTTGGATAACTTTGCATGAAAGTTTAAAAAAACAAAGAAACAAACCTTGAACAATATGCTATACACAACAGTTTTAATGTGTTATTATTATATAATGTTTCAGTGAGTTTTAATTTCAATATGAAAGACCATAGCTTGTCTTATAAAGTTTAAAAGAAAAACAAGTACGTATAGATGTATTTTTGTGATGTTAAAATGAAATGAAAACCACATTTTAATTAAAACTGCATTTTCTGAAAGGTTTAAAATCTCTCTAAAAAGTAAAACAAGGTAATACTTGGTAACCTCTTAACTACAGGGATAATGTCCAACAGTATTAGCTCACACTGTGAACTTTGCCAGACAGAAGGACAGGAAATTAAACATGGTATAGTTAATTACTTAAGTGTTTTTGAATTAATCACAGTAGCAAATCTAATGAAAAAATACACGTGATCTTTGTATACATGTATAAAAGTTTGATTTATTCGTAGTACTGTATGTCTTGAACCTGGGATGACCAGTTCTGCACAAAATGTCCATCAATAAGGCTAAGTGCATATGATGCTTAAAGTATAATAATTAAAGATAAATGTTTATCTGTATGTTCCTTCCCTCATTTTTCATTATTAAAATAAACAAAAAATTCCTGAGGTATAAAAAAAGGATAAAAATTAAAACAAAAATGCATTATATCATTGCATAACAAAAACATTAAAGTTTAAGATACAGTTGCTTTTTGCTGGACTAGTGCACACATGATACCAAATTTGTATAACTTTGTAGTTCACTACTTTGTGTTGTACAATGTTGTACACAGCACATGTGTATTCATGGTACAGTGTACTGGTATTTTACTTCTTCACATGTGGTTGTGTGAGATATTCTAAAATAAGTAAACACTATAATGCAGACTATTGAAAACAACACAAACACATTGAAATTGTTTGTTTTAAAATGGTTTTAGAAAAAAAACCTTTGGCAGTTTTTATTTAAACTTATATTTTCTCAGGTTGTGTAAGTTGGATTTACATGTACAGATCTTATCAGTCTATTTCTGTGAGGTGATGGTCCTTAATTCTTATATTTTGTTCACAATTATAGACATTATGAATACATATATTTTTTTTAATGAACGTACTATTTATTTACCACTGTTATTGTTTCTGGTGTATTTTTGTTGTAGTTTTATGTAGTTTTATCATGAGCACATCAGCAAAGCTGTTTTCTTTTTACTGGTCAAATATCAATGAGATGCTTATTATAAAAGTCAATGGCTGCATCTAGACTCAATAGGGATAGTAATATGAATATCTGGAGCTGATGGCACTTTAGGCTTAAAGTTAGAAGATGAAATACAAATAAAACAAGTGTCTGTTGTGAATAATGTATCAAAACCTCAAACTATGATTACATATCTTTTCACAATTTCATTAAAAAAAAAAAGGTAATGACTCAGTACTAGAAAGATGCAATAAGGTGAAATGTAGTTGTAATATGATAAATATTGTGTCAACTTTTAACTCCTAATATTCCATGTATTGCTTCCATTTTGTTTGACCATCAAGTGATTACATTGTACCCAGTGCTAAACTATGATATGTATTGTAAAATGTGATTAATGTAGTACCATGTACGATGGGATTTTTACATTTTCACTGCTAGATGGAAAGGGGGAAACTTATTTGAGAGCTGTAACCCAGATAACAATCCTTTTTTAATATTCACACACAGGGTTAACATATTTTCATGGGCCAAGAAAAATTTTTTCTGTATTAAATATTTCACTTAAATTTGTAGAATATACTGTTTGTACATGCAGACTGTGGTGTCCTGAGATTGAACTGTATCACTTGGTTCTCACACAGTGCACTTGCATGTGTTACAATATTTAGGGAAGCAATAGAGGTAACTGCAAATTAATTGGTAAACAGTTTTAAATATTTTCCAGCAAATATTTATTACTATTAAATATATATTTTTAGATTTCTATTTTAAAAAGACTTTTAATAACTGTCTGAACTAACAAGTTTTAGAAGTACGATCCAATATTATAGTATTTAATTATATTTTTATAGTGACTATTTTCTTGATCATTATTAATTGTGAATTTTTTAGCATTAACTGATTCGTAGTTTAACTTTCTGCTCCTCTACATTGTTTTTGTGTTATTTTTTAACACTTTATTTCGAGGATCGAGGGTTTGAACCTCCCATCACAACAAATTCGCTCATCCTTTCACCTGAGGGGGCATTATAATGTGATGGTCAAGCCCATTATTTGTTGGTAAAAGAGTAGTCCAAGAGTTGGTGGTGGGTGGTGATGACTAGCTACCTTCCCTTTAGTCTTACGTTGCTAAATTAGGGACAGATAGTGTAGATAGCTCTTGCGTAACTTTGTGCAAAATTAAAAACAAAAATTCTTTACTAAGGTAAATTCTCTCTGTCAGATACACCTGTTTCATTTTACATTATTATGGTAATAGAATATTAATTTATATATGCAATTTAATCCCGACTTTTGCCCTTTCTTTGTACAGTAATTTTCATTAAGGTGCTAAGTTTAACTTGTTCACAAGTAAATATTGGCTGTCACAATTAGTTTGTTTTTTTTCGTATGTTTTTTTACATTTGAAGTTTGTTACTTTGATATTATGAAAAATGAATCCTGCTAGTTATACATAGCTGTCTTGGAAACTGAATAATACTTGATACCTTTGTTTTCAAGGTTAACTGGTTTTTTTCTTTCCAAATTAACTCCTATCTTTTGAAGTGAATTACTGAAGTTATAACTTAATAATGGAGATTGATTTCTTTCATAACTTTTGTGAATTATGTAGGGTGTTTTTATGTAACTTAAATTCTTTGTTATTAACAATTTTCTTAGTTATAGATTTGGTAAATTACTGGTTTGTCTGGTTAAAGGTTCCTAGTTCATGTAACTAATTGTGCCAAAAAAAAAAAAAAGAATAAAATGATCTCAAAATGAGACTTGCATTCTTGATCTTAGAAGCTCATCATATTATTTCATTGCCAAACATAAACAGGAGTAAAAGTTAATTTCCATTTGAAATGCCAGGTGGATAAGGCACTAGACTTGTAATCTGAGGGTTTCAGGTTCGAATCCCTGTCACACCAAACATACTTGTCCTTTCAGCTGTGGGGGTGTTATGATGTGATGGTCAATTCCACTATTCGTTGGTAAAAATAGTAGTCCAAGAGTAGGTGGTGGGTGGTAATAACAAGCTGCCTTCCCTCTAGTCTTTCACTACTAAATTAGGGACAGCTAGCACAGATAGTTTTTGTGTAGTTTTGCATGAAATTCAAAACAAAACAACACTAATGAAATGTTTCAGATTTGTGTAATATATATATAATAAAGTGTGTAGCAGTTGTAACAGTAATTTTTAGTTAGTATTAGTGTAACACATTTTTGAGTAAAATATTTTATAGAAGAAATTTTCCATATTTGTAGAATGGAGCAAAAGTTAAAAAATCTAGATAAACATCATAAATAAAAGATAATGATTTGTTTAATATGAAGCTCTCAAATATGCAGATCATATTTGAAACTGTAAATTATATTTGAGATTTTTTTTTCCTTGCCTTATGGGCAGCATCAGCCTGTGGTAATGGTGACTGATATATCTCTGAAATTGACCTGAATGTCAAGATATATAAACCATTGCTACAACAGGATACTGCTGTCCATGGTAAAAAAAAATAAATTTTATCACTGATATACATTCTAAAGGTTAAAACCAACGAGAGTTACACAAAAATATTTTGTAAATTTCAACAGATGGTGCTATAATAGTACTTTAAAGAAAGGTTTCTTAAGTCTTCAATAATTACAGTCGATAAATTAGGACAAGAAATTTATGCAAGTTATAAAACCAAGGTTTTTAACAATTCATTTGCTAAAAATACATCATTAGACTGGAGTAAGACTGGAGTTGTATTTGAAAAAGGGGTGTTGATGCATAAAGTCCTGTCCTGTCCTGTCCACCATAGAGAATCGAACGTTAGAGTTTTTTAGCCCTGTTAATTTGCAAACCCACTACAAAACCCACCTGTGGACAGAGTTGTATTGAGACGTAATGCTAAAGTGTTATTAAACATTACATGTGTTCATTAATCATTTTTTTGTTCTGTTATTTCCTGAGTAGCCAATAACTTTAGTTACGGACTGGTACTCTTATTATCTTATGTAAATGATCGCTAACTTATGCTTTAAGAGATTGTTTTTTTTTATGGGTTATACATATCACATTTTAAAACTTGAAATAATTATCGGTTTTGGTTGATTTTTTATAGTAAGGCTGCCCATGCGTTTGCATGATCAATCAATACAGCCAATTTATATATATTTCATGAACAAATATATTGTTAAAGGTAATGAGTTCTTGTTTCCATTTCAAATTTTCGTTCATTGAGATAAAACTCGTTTGTATCAGAGTGTGACATATGTCCAGATAAAACTCGTTTGTATCACAGTGTGACATATGTCCAGATAAAACTGTTTGTATCACAGTGTGACATATGTCAAGATAAAACTCGTTTGTATCAGAGTGTGACATATGTCCAGATAAAACTCGTTTGTATCACAGTGTGACATATGTCCAGATAAAACTGTTTGTATCACAGTGTGACATATGTCCAGATAAAACTCGTTTGTATCACAGTGTGACATATGTCCAGATAAAACTGTTTGTATCACAGTGTGACATATGTCCAGATAAAACTGTTTGTATCACAGTGTGACATATGTCAAGATAAAACTCGTTTGTATCACAGTGTGACATATGTCAAGATAAAACTCGTTTGTATCAGAGTGTGACATATGTCCAGATAAAACTCGTTTGTATCACAGTGTGACATATGTCCAGATAAAACTGTTTGTATCACAGTGTGACATATGTCCAGATAAAACTCGTTTGTATCAGAGTGTGACATATGTCCAGATAAAACTGTTTGTATCAGAGTGTGATATAGGTCCAGTTTTATTTTTTGTTTGAAAACACAAATATTTTACACTTTCATACATATTATATCGAATATTCTGTTTTGTATATGTTTTTGTTACATAGTGTAATGACTAACCTAGAAGACAAGCAACTGAATTTTAAAGAACAGAGTTATTATAAATTTTTACTGTTTAGTAAGTCATATCTTAGTAACGATATGATATAGGAAGATGAAATTAAACAGTGTTAAGAGTATTATGTGGGTGCAAAGTACGCTGTTCTTACATGCTGCCACCAGGAGAGCCACAATGATTCCGTAACTGATCAATGACAGCAGGTGTTTACAATGTGCTCTTCCATATCCAGAACATATTGCATCTGTGTGGCAATGGATTTTACAGCAATAGCACACATCTCATCTGGTACTTTGGCTACTTCTTGAATAGTGGCATCCTTGAGGTCTGGAACTGTGTATGAGACTTTATCGGTACGCGCATGATTTCAGGTACCTTCACAATCAGAAATCGATTGATAGGTCCAGTGAATGAGGTGGTTATTCACAAGGAAATTGACGTGAATTGTCCACGCAAAACATGTTTCACCTGATTACCAATATACAGAAGAGGCATTATCCTGTATGTAAACCACAGTTTCTACCATTTCGTTAGTGTAACATGAGAATAACACTGATTGTGAACATTTCATGTTACTGCGCAGCTTTTTCTGTGCAGGACTATAGTTCATGTATTAACAGCTTTTTATAAAATAATAAAATCCAATAACAAAGCCAGCTGTAATTTCAGCAACATAGAGGTGTCTAGTCAATATTAAACTATGCCTTATTATGACTAAATAACTCACTCACACATGTTGACTTTTGTAAGAGTTTTATCACACATAACACGTTGGAGGAGGAGGGTCATTTATTGGTCATTTATTGCCAGTCTTGCCAAGAACTCTAACATAAAATCAGTACTTGAGGATAAATTCATCTTCTTCAGTACTTAACCTGATGCAGCTTGTAAGTAACCATTCAAAAAACTGACCGAAGAATCTTACAAACAGTTGAAACTGGGAAATACAGAAACCGTTAAGATATAACGTGAACTTTTGTACCTATATGCCTATTTCGCTTTGGTATGACTAATCTCAGTATGTGTTGATGGTGTGCACTAGTTTGCCTCTCCGCACGCTTATCAGCCTCATTATGGATGAATAAGTTTTGATATTGTTGTTGTTTCATTCATGGTAGGTCCTTATACTCTAAGAACCAGGGACACTCAGAAATATATAATTTGTCTTTACCTCGCTCTTGGTTAAAGAGATATTGTCGGAAGACTTTGAGGAACTTTGACTTTAGTTTCATTCAGATACAGAAGAAGAAGCCGGTGAAAAACAACAAGCTGATTAAATTTCTTATATCCTGATACAGTTTTGCAAAGTTTTGTTTGCTTTAAGTAAATTCCAACTTCTACAATAGCAAGGACAAAAAAGTAGATGAATGAACAAAATAAATATGATGCGAAATCTAAATAATAATAACAGAAAATATAGTATAACTAAAGGAAAATAAAATAAAAGAAGTCATGGGGTCACTAAATCAGGAATGGGATCCAAAGAATCACTACTCGAGAACTTGTTGTATTGAGGGAAAGGGGGATATCCCCAGAAGAAACCCTCATTCATTTAACCGTCGCCTAAACTTGTACCTGGAAGTAAAAAATCAACTTATGTTGGAAGTGAACATGTTACTAAAAACTCCAAAACTTAAGCCTATGGTAATAAACAGGAAATACGACATGTAATTCAAGGAAATTTTATTTCAGATAGGTAATTAACAGGAAATACAACATTTTCTTTAAATGTATTCATGCGCTAATTTCTTTTGTTTATTATTTAAGATTTTTTAACTGGTCGCAACTTAGATGGAAAAATGAGGACCGTCTTACTAAGTCTCATAGTGATGATTGAATTTGTACGAAAAAACAAACGACTATGATTGTGTAGTAACAAGAGCAGAGGACTACACTTAGGTGTTTTAGTATGGACTTTATTCCGTGTATCAAAGTTTGCGGATGGCTCAGCGGAAAGTATGAAGGCTCATAACACTACTAATCAAATTTTTCAATTCACACTGGGAAGAACACAAATAGGTCTTTGTGTTGCTTTGTGTTTAACGATAAAGAACTTTAACCTAGATAATACAGAATCCAGACGTTAATACATTTTACAGACAGAGTTGATAGTGTATTATGTTCCCAAACTTATATGATAGTTACGTACTTTGGATATTTAGATGAGAACTCTTGGGTCTTAGTTTATTTTGTAGCTTTCGGGCATAGCTACGCAAGGACTATCTGCGCATAGCCATTTGTAATTTTGAACTGATAGACCAAAGGGAAGATAACAAGTAAACATTACCCTCTACTAACTCGAATAGTACAGTCATAATGGTAGGGATTTTTGCTTAATTTTAAAATTTATATGTTTCGAAACTTTATCAGAAACGACGGTTTCTTTTCATCTTACACATGATTACATGAAGTATTCGCGAAAGTTGAAAGATAAAGTTAATATTTCTGAGTTTATTTGATGGTGCAGGGATGACTTCTAATTTAGTAATAATACTGATATAATTATGAGTGCAGAAGGGGACTAAGAAAAACATAAAAAAATAGAAGAAGGAAAATCGGTTGTCTATCCTCTAGAAATCTGTTACAAGTAGTTTGTTTGATTGTAATTAAGCACAATGAGCTGTCTGTGCTCTGTCTACCAGGGGTATCAAAACCCGTAGTCTAGAGTTGTAAGTCCGTAGGCATACCGCTGTGCCGCTGACGGGAGTTTATAAATTTAATGTCTTTGCTGGGACAAGTAAATCCAATAGAGGTTTTGCGTGTGACGTCACTCTTGACCTAGTTACTGCTGACCGCCATGATGGGTGGCACGCTCGGCGTGTTTATATTCCAACACAAGGGTGATTCATAGTCAAAAGTGCGCGATGGTACACTCGTGTTGTGCATTTAACTGTTCAAATCGACATGGACAGGTGGAAAATGTGTCATACTACAGATTTCCTAAAGATTCCGACCGAAGAAGACGATGGATTGCAGCTGTCAATAGGAAAAACTGGACACCCACAGAGCACACCAGACTTTGTAGTAAACATTTTGTGTCAGGTATCTATAATTCATCTATAGCCAGGCTGAATAAATTGAAACTTACATGCATGATATATGTATAGCAGAACACACTGCAGCACCAGTCAAAGAAATGTTTTTTGCACACTTTTCTTTTACTTTTAAATAACTGAATAGTAACTTTACTGAAGGAACAATATTATTCATGATGAATAGGTTATATAGCCATTTGTACATTAAGACAAAATGTTAATATCTCTTAAAGGACCAATTTAAGTGATTCATCAGAAAACCACAACTAGCACAAGATCAAAAAAGTGTGCAAATAATTATTTTGTTGGCTGTACATTCAGTTGTTATACAATGTTCAGCACATTCAGTTATATATATATATATATTTTCAGTTAAAAGTGTACAGTGTATCTGTTATATATATAAATATTATCTGATGATGCCTGTAGATCTATATCTTAACTAAATTATTGTACTCTGTTTCAGGGACGAAGAGTGATGATCCCCTATCACCTGACTACGTACCTTCCATATTTCATTTTACACGTTCTCCCCTGAAGAGAAGGAAAGCTGCTGAATTGTGTAAATATGAAAACAGGAAAGAAGTGACCAAAAGGAGAAAAGAACAACAAAAGAGACATGAAGCTGCTGCTGGGCTGCTTGACCTTGCTTTCATAGAATCTGCTGGCACTGCTGCCACTGATAGCAGCTGTACTGATTCTGCTGATGAACTTGAAGCTACATGTGATACTTTTGACTTGTGTACATCACAATATACAACTGAGACATGTATGCAGACGGAAATATCATTCACAGACTTAGTTAGACTTGAATCTGAATGCCAACAGTTGCGGAATGAAGTCCTCCACTATAAAAGTACAGCAAAAGCGAACTGTTTTGAAGATGCTACTTTTGCAAATGACGACGAGAAGGTCAAATACTGTACAGGTCTGCCGTCATATGCAGTGATGATGATCATATGCAACCAAATTTACAGATATTCCCGAGATACACAGTCAGTCTCTAAATTTCAACAATTCATATTGACACTCATGAGACTGTGATTGGATGTGCCACTGCAACTCTTAGGATACATATTTGGATTGCACACCTCAACAGTATCACGCATATTTCAGGAGCTCATAAATGTCATGAATATTCGACTGGTACCAACATTTGTTTTCTGGCCTGAGAGAGAGGAACTAAGAATGACGTTGCTCGTGTCTTTTCGTGAGAAGTTTTCAAAGTGTGCCTGCATCATTGATTGTTTCGAAATATTCATACAGCGGCCGTCAGACCTCCAGGCACGAGCAGACACCTATTCACTGGATGTTGAAACTTCACGTGTCCTTACTTCCGCGAGAATACATGTTGAGAGGGTGATCGGCATGGTACGCCAAAAGTATTCTATGCATGAAAGTACTATTCCAATTACGCTGTTACAAACTGATCAAAGTTGTAATTTAACAACATTAGACAAAATAGTAAGAGTGGCATGTGCTCTAACAAACATCTTTCCATCTGTTGTGCCATTTGACTGACTTTGTCCTATATATATTTATTGTACATAAGACACACCTTCATTTTGTTTACATTTCAGTATTCATTCATGGGTGCTTGTTTAAGAGTTACACTTTTGCATAGTTTAAAACTACCTTGTTAAAAAATCTGTACTTCTGGGAAATCTAAAATAATACATAATGTATGCTAGAAATTCATATCTTAAATTTTATTTTGCCTGCAAACATGTATGTTGTGAAGCATAATAAACAGCATGAATATCTACATATTGCACTCTGTCTAATTATTTTCATCCATTAATAATATTTCATACCCTTGGCTAAAAAGGGTGAATATAAATTATAATGTGTAGTGACAGCACATTGAGATAAAATACACTGTACTGGTATATAACATTCATGCTAAAGAGGTGAAATTCTAAAGAATATTGATTATTTGTATAAGGCAGAAAATGAACAGTTGGGTTAGCTGGCACCCCTTCACGTAACATGAACAGTGAACAATTTAAAATTTACACAAAGGCCAATAACGAAATAGTGACAACCTGATATGGTTATTGTTTCTTTTTACTGAGTTTTTTTGCAATCTAAGCAGGTCCATTTCTTTGGTTGTCTCTGCAGCCCGACACATTCCATATGGAAATGCACAACTTTGCAGCCCATGTTGCTGCACCGTAGTGTTATTGTATCAGTTTTGCTTGTACGGTAGTAGTAGCACAACAGCTGATCATCAGCTTGTTCTGATGGCTTTGTGAATTTCTGCCCCACGAGCTCAGGCAGAACACACAGTCTAAAGAATGTCTCCAGCTCTCCTACCATTCTATTTAAGAAGTCAGTGTCCAGCATAATCCTTTCAACATGGAGAGACTGCTGGTCATCTGTCTACACAACAAAATCACAATAGTTCACACCAGTTAGAAGCATCTGCCCCTGAACCTGGTAATAATAGGCATGGTTTTTCTTCAGTGAGAATTTGTCACCAATCCTTTCCAAGCAAAACTGTCCATCTTCTGCAGCTTCATTCAGTGACTTGCCTCGTTTGCAGTGTGGGCATTTTATTTCAAGTACACCCTTCCTACAACAAAGGCATTCAACCAGACCATCAGATGTCGCACCTAGGTAAGGGTATTGCGGAATAATGTGTAGCCCACTGTCTACTACCTTTAGTTGCTGGTGCTGTGTCCTTCTCACTTGTACATACAATGATCGAGCATGTTATTCATGCTTACATCCCCATCTTGTTGCCTTGGTTGAACATTTGGTAGCGTGGGGGTAACAGATTTGTTTCAAAAGTGACTTAGAAGGGTTGGCGACACTGGTACGACAAGCAGCTTTGAATTTTGAGGGTGTTATTCTACCAGCACGATGATCGTACCATAGCCTACTTTTCCATTGCTGTCTGGTCAGCTTCTCAAGAGCTGTTGCTTCCTCAACACTAATCGTCAGTGAAGTAAAAATGTCATCACACACCTGGTTTAGCTCTTCCACTGATATTGGATTATGTCTGCGCAGCAGTGTCAATGGTTGTGGCAATGGCACTGATACTGCAGCAGGCACATAGTGTCTTGCATAGTCCTTAGTCAATGAGAGGAAGCCAGACTTCACTCCAGTGTTCTGAATTGCAAGGTAGCATGCCTCTACTTCTTCCTCAGTCATTGGGGGGCATGCTGTTGCTGTTGCTTGGCATGCTGTTGTAGACTGCTCGGTCAGTTTGTTTTTTTTGGTTGTGACACTTGTGAAGTCCATGTCCGTGACCTGCTTTAAGTGTCCCTTTCCTCTGGATGGCACAATCCACTCACAAGGCATTGATGTGCAAGCTGTGCTGTGATGTCTCTTTACGACAGCTTCCATGTAGAACAAAGTTGCTGCTACGTGGGAGCAGACTTCACCTAGTCCAGCCTTGCAGGTGCAGTGGGAAGATATTATCTCTCCATTCCTGCAGCTAGCAACCCATAGCTTTAGTGGTGGTTCATTTAGCCGCTGAGAGTGGCACACCTCATATAAGCTTTTAAAGACAACTGGGTATCAGGTTGGGATACATGTGTCACTCAAATAATAAAATAATATTAAAAAAATAATAGAACAGTTAAATATTAAATTATTTTTACAGAAACCTTACATGGCTATTGGCCAGCTTTAACAGTCCATATCTACTTATACTATTTATTATCTATATATTGATACCGTACCAAAAATTAATCATAAGTAAAAAATTAAGTTTTGAAACAGCCTAGACAATTAGGTGTCTTAATGTCATTATACAAACATGTATATAAGTGCTCTAAGCTAGACTTTGACAACAGTCAGTACACATGTAGTACAATAATATTGAACCATTTATTAAATTGGGGGCCCTACTTTACTTCAGTACCTAGTCTTCGTCTAAAATGTAGTTAAATCTATCATACAGAGTACATGATACATGTATGTAATATAACATGATGTACAAACTTTTGCTGTAATGATGACTTTATCCGACGTTGCCCTGGTTATCTGGACATTCTGTACAAATCCTGCCACAAAGTACTTGTACGCATCAAGGCTTTTGTAACCTTTTAGACTTTCATTTGTATAGGTGGAAGTCCTGTTTATCAAACATATATAAATGTCACCATATGTAATATTTGGCAGATCTACTCCGGCAACAGTCTGACTCTGAGCAACGTTGTCTTGGCTGGATATTACTGGCGTAAATACACGTGGCGGGAGCATATACGGGTCTCCTACACTCAGTTCCTTCACGTTTTCCTCATACCTGGCCTTTTCAGCACCTGTCAGGTGTGCTACAAGTGATGAAAAGCCAGCGGCAGCATTTACATGTGAATAGTACTGAATACAGCAGTTGTTAACTCGTTCAGTCATGCGGGACACTTGCCACCCAATATGGCGGTATGTTTACAAACCTCGTTGTGGCCACGTGACACTAATAGGTTCACGCAAAACCTCTATAGGTCAAAGAGTGCGTTTTTACTGTCTATTTTTATAGTATTCTTAAAGCTCCATGGCGCGGGTCGAATTTTTGTAGCAACGAGATGCGAACAGTGAACTTTCAGACTCACAAGTTTGTTTGTTTTTGGTTTTTGAATTTCGCCCAAAGCTACTCGAGGGCTATCTGCGCTAGCCGTCCCTAATTTAGCAGTGTAAGACTAGAGGGAAGGCAGCTAGTCATCACCACCCACCGCCAACTCTTGGGCTACTCTTTTACCAACGAATAGTGGGATTGACCGTAACATTATAACGCCCCACGGCTAAAAAGGCGAGCATGTTTGGTGCGACAGGGATGCAAACCCGCGATTCTCAGATTACGAGTCGCACGCCTTAAACCACCTGGCCAGGCCGGGCCTTCAGACTCACAATCTAGACACGCTAACATATAGCTTATGTCCTGCACGGATACCCTTGTTAGCTTATAAATCTAATGTTATCAAGTCTGTTCACTATATCCGTTAACCTGCCTAAACTGGTGTTTAAGAACCAGATCGTATTGTAACAAAATATTTCATAAGTGAAAAAATATCCATGATAGTATTTTTAATTTTTTTCATGTTTAATACTGTTTGTTTTTTATTACTTAAAAAACAAATTATTCCATTTGTATGTGTTTGAATCTAAACGCGTCTGATTAAAAAATACGGGTACACTTTTATACAATGATAAAGAGCGACCTTTAAGTTATTTTAATGTAACTATTCGCTTTTCGTAAAACGAAATGATTCATTAGCTATGCAATATTTCAATCTCATTCAACTATTGTTGTTTTCTATTCTAAATTTTGTTTGTGTAATCCCTAAAGACCTGTTAGAATATTAATTTTTGTGGATAATAACACTCATATGATTAGCCATTATGGCATTTCATGTCACGGTCAAAATTGGTATCTCTTCTAAACATTTTTGTTGTGTTTTAACTTCCACACATACTTGCATAATGATACTGATAGTTTAACTGTAACCGAGAGACACTGTGTATAAGGTCCAGTTTCATCCTTTTTAAATCAATGCAGAACAATTATAATTTGTGTCTCCTTTCCAATTAAATTTCGTGAGAAACTTTCCGTATATTAGTAACTACTGAATTCCATAAAATATTATATGTTCATAACACTTCATGTCGCTTGCTACCCTGTAAAAATCAATTTTGTCACGCCTTGCCTATCACTGTGATGACAAGAATACAACGTCCTTATCTGATATCTTCAACACAGTAGAATAGTGGAGCACGTGCTTCCCAACATTCTTTTGAACGTGAAGCAAGCAATAGTTTGTGAACAGTAAGAAAGCAGAATGCTACAAAATATACTATGTACTCTGTATGTATCGAACCACGATTTTTATCATTAACTTAAGGTTATTGATGAGCCAGTGGAGGGGTTGAGAGCACGTAAGAAAGTCTGCACAAAATAATTAAAGAATAACTGAAACATAATATTTTAGCCATGGCGAAACCAATGTTCTAAAATAATGATAAATACTGCTTTCCTTCAGTTTTAATCAACCGAAGTATTTGGTGATTCATCCACAAATTATCTGAAATATAAACGACTGACCATTCGGTTTATAGTTTCTATTGGGTAATTTACAGTTTTTGTACTTCATGACATCTTATGTCAATACAGAATATCGTTACCACGAACAGTAATAACAGCCTGATGCTGAATCCTTAAAATCTAAAATATTTGTTTTGCTTATCCTCGACAGTTCCTCTAAAATAGGTGTTTTCAGTGTACATTTAATGTGTGAAGTCATATATATGTTCCATGGAACCGAAATCGGTTGAACGTATAATGCATTCCTCTCTGTACTTTCTCTCTTATACTAGAAATGCGTCGACTAACTTATCATGGTGGGGAGAACGTCATCACTCATTAGTCAGGGCCAGTTTCACCGCCGTATGACACCATAGAAGGGTCGCAGGGTAACATGTGTTATTTGTGGCTCCATAAGATGTGTAGATGTTGGCACATCCAGCTGTTCTTGTTTTCATCATATTACAATCACCGTTTTATACACAACGTTCCTGAATGGAAATGGGGTTTTACCTTTTCCCTATCCTTTCCAAATCAGTTTACGTCTTTAATATCTCGATATGGTAAATTACACCTGTCAAACACAATGAATAAATAAAATACTGCTCCACCCGTCTTGATTCGTTGGACATTTTCTAGGTACCACTGTGGACGAGCTGTTTTAAGTTTTACCGTGAATAGAATGAATCTCAATAAATGCCTAGCATTCAGGTTAATTTTGTGGCATATGTTTGTAACCCTTTCTACACTGATGAAATATCCACTTACAGCTGTTCAGTCTCTAAAGAGGGTACCCTACGAATGTGGTGAAATAGGATCGACAAACAGATAGGGTTTCTTGCTTGAGTTGGGAAATAAGGTCTCTTTGTCTAGATGTTTAAACAGCTTTATTGTTGTATTCTGAAGATGGTTGGCGTGTGAGTTAAAGTACAGAACAGCGTTTCGACCTTCTTAGGTCATCTTCAGGTTACCTAAGGAATTTGAAACGTTGTTGTATCGTTTATTTCAATTAAAGTTTTCATATCCATAACAGCCATCTTTAGAATACATTTTTGCTTCATTTGGGTTTCTCGTCATCATGAACTTTATTGTTGATTTGGAATAATTTTCACATTTTTCTAAAGATTCTTTGAGAGACATTATTTAATTCACAATAGCTTACTGTAATTGGCTGGTTTGCATTCGTCAAATTGTCCTCCACAAAAATGGAATTTTCAAAATACAAATGCTTTTTTTTTTACGTCTTATCATAGTTCATCAGTAATTTGGACACTTTAAAACCTTTTATTTACTTCAAAGAGACAAAGGAGGCAAGACTTTATACGGCCACTATACAAAAGTTAACTGAACGACCAATCGTTGTATTTCCTGACAGATCATAAGATATCTTATTTTAGCTGAACAGAGTGACGACTCACCAGTTTTGCCTTTCATATGTTTAGTATTATAAATATGGGTTACATTTCAATTGTGTTACGTCAGCAGAATGTAAAAAAATATAAGAATACAAGAACTAATATGTGGCGAAACCAACAATATACAGTCTAGATTATATAAGTAAAACTTACGAATTATCTACGTCGTGTACTACCATGTAGAAGCTACGTGACACAACCAACAATGTACAGTCTAGGTTATATAAGTAAAACTTACGAATTATCTACGTCGTGCAGTACTACCATGTGGAGAAGCTACGTGACACAACCAACAATGTACAGTCTAGGTTATATAAATAAAACTTACGAATTATCTACGTCGTGCAGTACTACCATGTGGAGAAGCTACGTGACACAACCAACAATGTACAGTCTAGGTTATATAAGTAAAACTTATAATGGTTTACGTCATGTAAGTAGCAAGTTGTGAACAAATTGTCTAGCGCGTCTAACAATGTCTAAGTTATGTAAGTAAAATTTATGAATGGTTTACTTGATACGTGAAGGAACGAGCGGAGAGTACGAAGATAGGATCAATGATAAACAAACTGTGTTATGTGAGAACAAAAGGTAAATAACCTATGTGATAGAAACAGTGGCAAGTGGGCAGTTTATGTGATATAGGAAATAACGTGTATTGAACGTACACAGCCTAAGACAGTAACACATGAACGTTATACCTGGTGCAGTCTGCATCTGTGACTAATCGTAATGACGTTAATAACAAATGAAATGCGTGATCAAACTAAAAGAGTGTGAAAAATAACATCTAAGCCACATGTGCTACTTAAACATTAACTAATATAAACATGTGGTATGAATAATCCACTTAATTAGAGCCGTAACATTTAAACAATAGATGATAATTAAGTACCAAGATATGTGATATGAACAATGTAGTGTTAATTATCTGAGCATTAAAATACATGGTGTAAACTGTATGGTGTTGATAACTCACGTGTTATGTAAGTACTAAAATATATGATGCAAATTATACGGTGTTAAATATCCAAGTATTAAAATATATGGTTTAAACTATGTAGTGTTGATAACTCACGTAGTGTGAGCAGTAACATTTAAATAATATGTATTATGTACGCATTAAAATATATGATGTGAACTGTACAGCGTTAATTGTTCATGCAATGTGAGCAGTAACTTGTGAACAAACTAGGCAGATAGCTGTATTACAGATTTCTCTTCTTTTCATCAAATATTAAATAGAAAATATAATCTGTGACGCAGAGGTCCAATGCACTCCCTGCCATACCTTCTGCTGTAGGCTCTAGCCTCGCCCATTGAGGTCTCGTCTCAGTAGCCCAGACAAGCACACCAAAGAATTGTTTTTAAGACCTAATTTCATTTCACCCAAACGGTTGGTGGGTCAGCAGAGAGTTACGCCCTCTCTTTAACCAAGAAATGTGTTAAGATGAAAGTGGTGATTGTCCATAACTGGTAATTAGAAGAAGAAACTAAATATGGTAATAGTGGACAGTGAATATTTTATTTCATTTTAGATGTAGGGTTGTAGTGTCATTCACGATTATTTCTTCTTCATATTCCCACTGTTTTGTGGCTATAAAGAAATACAACAAGGTTTATAACGATGATATGTATGGATCTTGAATGGGCAAGGCTGCAGTCCACATATCATGGATATTACCATTATAAAAGGCCTAGCTGTATTTCTTTGGTTTGCTTGCTCTGAGTATGCTGATGAACCTTAAATAGGTGAGACTGCAGCCAACAGCAGAAGGTGTGATGATTTAGAGAATGCACTGGGCTTCTGCGTCACAGATCATATTTTCAGTGTTACCTTTGAAGAGAAGATAAAACTGTAATAACAAGTAATAACTTATGCGCAAAGCCATAATATTATTCACATAATTAAATTAATATGGATTGCTGAATGGCGAGTTGGAAATTACACATAAATTCGTAGATAAATAGATAATCACTAGTTAAAGCATTTTACCTCTTAATGCCCAATTACTTTAAGTTCACTTACTGAAACTAATCATCTTTTAACCCTTCCATAGTCCAACACACACGAAGTAAGTGAGAAAACCAATCCTCAGTGATTTACAAAAGTCACATACAATTGGTTTTTTTATTTAATATGATAATGTTTCTTAATTTGAAGTTAGTAGATTAATTTGATGGAAATTGATTTGGTTAATTTCTTAATCTAAGTATGCTGATAAATGAAATTATACAAAGAACACAACATTGGAAGTAGGAAAATTATACTGGCAGCGTGGTAATATACACGTGTAATAAATTTTTATTTGAAAAGCACGGTAAGTTTCATGGCATATTTTATATACATCGCTGGCCAAAATCTTAAGGCCAATGAACATGAAGAAAAAAACATGCATTTTGCGTTGTTAGACTCAACCACTTATTTGAGTAAAGCCTCGAAAGATAAAAATATAAAAAGGGAAAATAAAAATAAAACCTTTTTTAGTATTTAATAGGGAAAATGTGAACACTATGAAATTAGCCTAAATACTAGCTGGTCAAAAGTTTAAGACAATACCAAAAAGAATTCCTAAACAGGGTAGGAAATGCCCAACAAGAGGTCTCAGTTGTGAGTTGCACGGCCGTCATTGCGAATAATTGCAAACATTCGCTCTGACATGGTCGATATAAGCATTTGCAGAAGGCTGACTGGAATGTTATTCCAAGTGGTGAAGATGGCTTCACGAAGATTATGTACTGTTTGAAATTGACGTCCACTTCTATAGACTTCCCTTGCCATCCACCTCTAAATATTTTCAATGGAGTTCAGTTCGGGCAAACACGCTGGATGGTCCAAAAGAATCACGTCATTCGCCATGAAAAAGTCCTTTGTCCTGCGGGCATTGTGAATTGCAGCATTGTCCTGCTGAAAGATCCAGTCATTTTCACACAAGCGAGGGCCTTCAGTTAATAAGGATGCTCTCTCTAACATGCCAATGTAGCCAGCTGCTGTTTGACGCCCCTGTTTTACCTGAAGCTCCATTATTCCATGAAAGAAGAAAGTACCCCAGATCATGATGGAACCTCCTCCTCTGTTTCGTGTAAACAATGTCTCCGGTGGGGTATCCTTATAGTGTCAGTAACGTTGAAAGCCATCTGGACATTCCAGGATAATTTTTTTCCCATAAGAGAACAAAACCTTCGTCCACTTTTCTACGTCCGATGTTTGGTGCTTCTCAGCAAAGTTAAACCGAGCTGTATCGTGGTGTGGAAGGAGGCGTGGCCTTTGAAGACATTTACAGTTTTTAAAGCCTTTCTCTCGTAGACGCCGTCTTATTGTTCTTGAGCTGCATTCTGCGTCCGTAAGGGCCTTAATCAGATTCAACGATCGGCTGGTGTCTTGCCGGAAAACACGTCGAATCCTCCTGCTCAACGCTGACGAAATTTTCTTGGGCCGACTGCTTGAAATTCTCATTCCGTATCCCTTAGGGTCTTTTAAGAAATTTGCAACAGCAGTTTTACAACGCCTAATCTCACCAGCAATGGTTCGTGGAGAGAGACCTTGGTTTTATAGCTCGACAATTTTGTCACGTTCAAACTGTGTCAACTTTTTAGCCTTTGCCATGTTTTTACCCAGTGTAACACAGGAGATGTCAGTGGGAGATGTTGACAACGCTAACGCTTGAACACAAATGACTAAATTTCGTTACGTGTTTACCGATAAACGCTCGCTTCTTTTCAGTAGGGTCTTAAACTTTTGACCAGCTATAATTTATGCTAATTTTATAGTGTTCACATTTTCCCTATTAAATGCTAAAATAGTTTTTTTTATTTTCCCTTTTCTTATTTTCATCTTTCGAAGCTCTACTCAAATAAGTGATTGAGTCTAATAACGCAAAATGCAAATTTTTTCTTTATGTTCATTGGCCTTAAGACTTTGGCCTGTAGTGTATATAAAATACATATACATAAGTAGCACCATCTACCTTCATATATCTTAATGAATTAAAAAACTACGAATTTTAAAAAGTGATCTTTTTCTCACCACCACTAGAGGTTCAGCAATACATCGATACTTGTGGTGGGCAGAGCACAGATAACTCATGTATAGCTTTGCTCTTAACAGCAACCAAATTAACAGAATGAAATATTTACTAGAAATATTTCTGCGTTTACATAAATAATAAAGTATAGAGAAATGTACACATGAATAGGTTATAGTGGGAATAACTTTTTATAGAAATATAGATGACTTGTACGCTTTCGTAACTGTCAACTTTTGTTGGTACATGAGTGAGTTAAGCGTTATACACAAACGCACATATGTTTTCATACGTTAAACTTTGAACGCAGATCAGATAAAGATATCAGAGTAAAATAGAATTTTACCGCATGCAGTATTGCAAAGTTTTTTTATTATGTGAACAGGCTTGCTTTAAGTAATGACAAACACGAGTAGTTTTAACGAGCTGAACAAGACTAGACATGTAACGAAAAAATCAAAGACACAATCCACGACAAGAGATCGATTTGGTTATAGTGGGAGTTTGTTTAATAAGAAATGAAAATAAGAAATGTGAAAAATAAAGATATTTGTTATAATTTTTACCAGCTATTCTCTACTTACAAAGTGATGTGTGATACTTTGGGCTGGGGTGAAGATATGCTTTAAATATCATGCCCTATCTACGATAAAGGAAAAAATCATATATATATATATATATATATATGCGGCGCACGGGTACTGTGGAACTGACTCAGTCACCCGGGAAAGAGAGAAACCATGTTTGCCCAGTGGTAACAGTTCTATTGATTGAGAAAGAGCAAAGAGTTCGCTATGGTAACCACGTTGTCATGGTAACGGCTGTTCGGATGTTCTCTTCTCCTTCTTGAAAACACATCAGGCACAGCTCGTGGCCTGGTCTTCACATGCACTCTTAAGCTGCGGATGCTGAGACGAGTGCAGTAGTGGCCTCCTTTCTATGCGCAATCAGTTTAGCTCTTTCAAGTGACATTTCAGTAGTTTCCTATGTATTAATCTGTAGCCTTCACAGAGCCACATTCATTAACTGCTGTGGAAGAACGTTCCTTTAGAATGCTATATTCTTTCTTGTTATTATTTTAAACTGAGATTCTTGAACGAACTGACCAACTGTACCAAGCTTCAGCTGAGGTAAGTGTATCTTCTATGTACAAAATTTTGCAAAGCACACTTATAATATAAAGCTTTATATTGCTTTTCTTAACTCTCATTAGCTTTCTTGGCCTCATTCATGTACATTTGAAATAATCGAATTTCACACATCTTTTATTTTACCTGAAAAATGGACATTTGAAAAACTATTCTCAATATAAAGTTTTATTGAAAAATCATATTAATTATCCAAAATATTTTTTCTCTGTAAATAAATAATTTATAAACCTAATGGCACGAAAAAAAATAACACATTTTCGCTTCAAACAAGGTAAAAACCGAATGTTAGAAAATTTATTTCTGTGAAATTAAGTTAACTGAATATTTCTTTTATGTATATATAAACAGTGGTAAGCTCAAAGGCTTATAACAGTCTTTCATGATGAAGAGAAACTCACTTGATGTAAAGTGTATTCTAAAGACGGCTGGTTAACCTGAAGATGACCTAAGACGATAGATACATTGTTCTGTGCTTTATTTTAATTAAAGTTTTAATTCCCATACCACCAGTCTTTAGAATACATTAATATAACAGTTGATACCCGTGATGGGCACAGCACAGGTAGCCCATTGTGTAGCGTTCTACTTAATAAGAAACAAAAACTAAATATAATATAATAAGTTCAAACTTTTATTGTTATGTTTACAAATTCATATTTATAAGTGCGAGAATCTGCTTCCATCTGGTTTGATTTGGCTTTAGAGTCGTTTGGCGATTTAGAGGAATTAATTTTTTTTTTATTCTGATAGAAAATCATTAAACTTTAACGTATTAATTCGACCTTAACCTCAGAAATCTCAAATTTTCTTCGTAAGTGTAAAGATAAAAGCAAACAGTTATGGCGACGTTGTTATAAACAAACGCGCGTGGTTCTCACATATAAAACGTTAAAACCAGATTTATCAACATTCAATACTAAATCTCTGAGTCCTGTGTCATAATTTTTGAGACAAAATTTCTAAGTGTAAATGCTAATCACATTCAGTTGGCTGTAAAGTTATGTCGTCATACAATTTCTGACGCTGAGAACATCTTGTTGAATCAATCATAATGAATGTCTATGTTTACAATTTCGCGTTTTATGCACTGTTTAAGAGTATACGAGTACTGAATAACGGTATTCGCTAATTCTTACTTTCATACATACTGACTTTTACTTTCGAAATTTGTAAAATTTATGAGTATACATTTGCACGGCATTCAAATCAATAAAAACATTTGATTTTTTTTTCTGTAGATAACCCGCACAGTTTAGAAGACATTTTACTGCTTACAGATAACGTAACGCACACTTTTATTGAATTTAAGTTTGCAAGATATCATATGACTAGCTATTTATCTTTAAAACGTTTCGTTATTTATTCTTGTAGCTATAAAACATCCTAAGGTGTATTACAAACAACTTTTGCACATAAAGAAATACAAATTATTGTGCTCTGAGATAGATTATGAGGTGAGACAGTTTAATTAAACATGATTTTGGGTAATATATTACTGTATTAATATTTTTCTGTGCATGCAAAACCATATTCTTTGTTATTTATCACAATAATTCCATCTGTTCACTGAGGTGATTCACCCATCTTCAATAAATTTCAGTACAAAATGCTGAGATAGTACGAATTATCTCCATCAGGTCATTCCAGATCCAGAAGGCAGTAAACAAATTAATCTTAAATTTGTCAATACATTCTATGAAAAGCTAAGCCTAATATTTGATACTTTAAAAAATAAGTAAATAATATATAAAACAACTTCATTCAACTAGAGACTACCGCTATT
>NC_134832.1:128873924-128914348 GCF_004210375.1 Tachypleus tridentatus | reverse complement strand
GTCAAGAGCGTAACTTGCCATACTTCACCAGTTTTGTTTACATCCACAGGTAACTGGAATAGAAGTTAGTACTTTTACTTCAGTCTACGTAAGGTATTTTAAGTTAGATTGCAAATGATTTATTGCAAAGAATGTGAAATCGTATTCTTTTTATACAGTGATTTTAGTAATTTTTTGTGGTTAAAACTTTACTGAAATTATAATGCGATTTTATTACTTTCAACATGCCATTTTAACCAGGATTAAAAGTATTTAGCTTTAGTATGAACCAAAGCGTAAATTAAATAAAGACCGACGAGTTTTAATGTGCCCTTTTCTGGTAAATATTAGCAAACCAAGATAACAACTTACTAAGTAATAAACCTGTTAACATTTAAAAATGAAGTTGTGGAAAATTGAAATACTTAGTACTATTGTTGTGTAAAAGTTTGTTCATATTGTAATCTTATAAATTTTAAGTTTAAGAAGGGAATATAAATTTTTAGGAGGTAAGTAGTTTGGTTTATTTTGTTATAAATGTTTGGTTTATGAGTTAATGGGCTTTGCTGTCTAATAAGAAGGAACAAGGTAACAAAGAGGCCATTTGTTTATGGATATCACCCTTTGCTTATCAAAACATTAATTGATATTAAATGTATCACTTCATGTATATAAACTGAATCGCACAATATCTCAACCAAACTATTCTATAAGTTGAAAATTCTAATCAAAAGTTATATTATAGTTTGGAGAAAAGCCAGTTTGTATTTAAGCTTCTAAGTTAGTCAAACCTACCATTCTTTGTATTGAAGCATGCATTTTCAGGTATTCCATTTCTGTCAGTGAAACTATTTCTGAGAATATTGTTCAAACTATTTTACATACAAATTAACTCACCACTAATTCTATTTTATAAAGAAAACATGAATCCACTCATCTTTTCTTAATTTGCTTAAACTTAAATCTAACTTTTAATAGCTTACCTACATACTCTTTAGTAATGGAATAAGTTCAGAGGAATAATAGTTCCAGTGGCTATGTTATATAAAAAGTTATAAGAGAATTGCTTGACTGTGGCATGGGTAGTTTTGTTGTATTTAGGGGCATTAACACACCTAAATTCATCACCCAGAACCACTGTTCAGTATTTAATATGTGGTTTGAGAGTTATCTTGGGTTAAATGTGAAACTAATACCCGTCATACTGTTAGAGAAGTAAATTGTTACAACAAGCTGGAATGTATTTCTACTACTTTTTTATGCTGTGTTTATACTGTCTGTATATTATACTGTAACCTTAATCATAAAGCTAAACTATAGGTTGCATACAAAATGTATTTTTTAAACATTAAGGACCCCACAATCTACATGGCATGGCTTTGTTTGTAAAGAAAGCCTAAAACTAGGCTCTTCTATGTCAAAAAAAAAAAAAATAAAAAAAGAGTGAACAGTAGTGCAGTTTCATGTGAAATATATTGTGTGATTTGTCAATGTATGGTTTACATACAACAGCAAAACCAGTGACATTGAACACAAAATTCAAGTAACACATTATATACTATGTGTGTGAAAAAAAGGTGTAACATTAACAATAACAGTGTGATACAATGCAGAGCTGTAAGAAGATTCCAGCCATGTGTATATCATGGAGGTATTTGATACACAAGCTATATATTAGAAGAAAGAACTTAGGTAACCTTGTAATATAATTTTTTTATTAGTAGTAATGTTGATATTACCAGTATTACTTTGACATTTGCAACAACATTCAGACTGCAACTTTTATCTACTGGAATCAGACAGACAGAAAAGGTAGAAGAAACAGCTAGGGCAACCTTGGCCCACAGCTTTTACAGTTGTGCCTACTTACTGGTGTGGATGAAGGGTGCCCCAGTTGTTTCTTCTAAAATGTATCTTTGTGTTTGATTCTATAGAATGACAATAAGAGTTGCATATCTCATTAATAAGAATAATGCTAATAATAATGTTGTCAAGTAATAGTAGACCTTAGGTAGCTTTCCAACATGGCTTGTGTGTCTGAGGTATCTTTATATGCCTGGACTCCTTTATTTTTTCTATGCTTAATTTTTTTATATATTTTTTTATGAATACTATATACAGATAGTACTTCAGATTAGGCCTTACCTTAGTGTAATACAAGGTTGTCAACTTTGTAACCTTGCATCTAAATAAAATAAATTTTGATAACTATAATTCAGAAACATGTTTTTTCACCACATCAGTATACGCTTATCTGAAATCTTGTTTTATGTTCTTTATGAAGAAAAATAAACAGTACAGCTTAAACCCTTCCTTTCCTCAAAGCATAAAAAATATATCACATAAGAAAGAAATAACAATGTACTCTTTCATCTGTTTAAAGCTGTTTCTGCACAACCACCCCAAAGAAAATAAAGATAAACATGACCTTTATTTTTTAGGAATTAATTTTGAGATGCCTAACCACTTCTCTGTTATAAATAAACCTGCCTTAATTAGCCTGTCTTCTCAGTCTGAAATTTGTATTTTGTCATTCTGTTGTTTTTAAGATCACCACTTAAAAATAAGCTTTTATTTCATCCCTATTACTGTAATTGTAAAAATTTAAACCTCACAAAACATAAATAATTATAATGTTAATATTATTTTATAATTTTTAATTATTGATGGGAATTATACGTAAGTTTTTAAGTTCTGAATTAAAGTTATTGAAAAGTGTGTACTGCTAAACTTTGAGATAGGAGGCTTATGAGAAAGAGAGTCCATAAAAAATAATTGTTTGGATCTACTGCTGAAATACATTTTTTGTTTTATTTTCAGGATTAGTGTTCAGTGAATTGGTAAGATATACACAGTTCTCTTTGTACAGGGTTCTGTATCCACTCTGAGAAATCACTTGTATTGAAATTATATGTTTTTTTGGAAAACAGTATTTATTTGTAATCAGTGCAGAGTGCTATATCAGCTAAAATATATTATTATATTAAAGTTTTTGAACTATTTTGATGCATATCTAAGAAAAAACCATAATGTTTAGTTCTTAGTTATTTATCAGTTCTTAAAGAATAGGTTGTTGAAAGTGTACTATGTATATCATTAAGTACAGTAGTATTGATTAGTAGGGATTGTGATTAGACAAAATGGTAACCATAAAAATTGCTTTTTCAAAACCACCTTTAAAATATCTGAATATTAAAAATGACTCTTTCACAGTACTCACTGATCTAAACTAAGGCTTGCATTGACAAAGACACCTAAATCATTTTATACTTGTTCATGGAATGAAACAAAATTTCATTATTTCACTGAATTTTCATTTAAGTAAGTGACTTTTCCAGACTTCATACAGAAAAAATAACGAACTTTTTTGCTCTAATTCCTTCACAAAACTCTTCCACCTGCAGTCTCAATGATTACTTACTTGTACCAAAAGTGATACTAGTCTATTATAAAATGTCTGTAATTAGATTTGAAGGTAGATTGATAGAGATCCTGATAAGTGATAATATCAGATTAAGTATCCATGCACTCCATGCTTGGTGTTGCTATTGCATTTGCAAAAAAATATTAATAAAAAGAAACAAATGAGGACAGTAAATATTTCTGAATTCTCTAAAGACAAGTGAGGTTCTATATATATATGTTATCTAACTAGAAATTTTTTAATGCTGAAAAAAATTGAAGGAAGAAAGCCAAAATTATAAAGAAATGTAAAAAAAATTAATCTTTACTTTAACTTAGACTGACATAATTATGGTGATTTACCAAAGTAGCAATAAAGAATTTGAAATTTGAAGTAACTCAGTTTTGGTAATTTTGACTTTCTTGTTTCAATGCTTTTGGTAAAATTAACATTTTTTTTTATTACTATAGCTAACATGGTTACATGTCCATCAATCCCTAATTGCCTTTATAAAACTTAAAATGTTTTTAATTGTACTTGTTAATATTTGTTTTCAGTTTTTTTTTGCTGTTTTCTCATGAAGATATAGAAAGATTTGCTTGTGAGACTGTTCACAGATTAAATTAGATAAAACATAGGGGGAAATAACATTTTCTGTTTGTGTTTTAACTTAGAAAAGTAAAACAAATTAGTATGCGAGAAGATCATAAACATAAGATTGCAAAATGTTTCCTGGTTAATGTGTAGTATTTGCTTAATCAGTATTTGCCAGATATGAGTGGGGCTTAATATAAGCTTAAAATTAGATTAATATTAGAGGTGAATAGTCCACTCACTAAAGTTAGACAATAGCCTTCATTTTATAAACTGCAGTTAAAAGCTAATGTGTTAAATATTTAACAGTTAAAGTGTTTTTGCAAAGTTTTATTATTTAAAACAATATTTTATGGAAACAAAATTTAAAAGTACATGAATAATTTTCTTTCTCAAGGTCTAATAGAGAATTGTGTTCATTACATTTGTTATTGCTATCATTGAAGAAGGAAGCAGTAAATTAAATATATAAATTCAATTTTTATTTAAGTGTTTAACTGTAAACATTTTAGTAAACTTGTTTGTATGTTTATAAACATAGAACTTTGATGAAAGACTTTTGTAATAACTTATTCCTTAAAGATAATAAGATTTTGATACCTAGAAATGGGTTTGATCACATCTCATGTTCCTAATTGCAGGTTTATATTATAATTATTGTAGCAAGTGATAAATACTGTAAGCTTTTAAATATTGTATGTCAAAATATGAAAGTGTCTAAATGTGAAGACATGTTAACTTCAATTATTATAGTCAGTAGCACCTATGATTATACAAGTCTAATTATTTTTATTATAAATAAGCAAATAGTAACTGATTAATAAAACAGGACTGCAAATTAAAATTCATGAAAGTAATTTTGGTTTTGACAATGGAGTTTCCATATTTCTGCTATGCAAATTTTGAAAATAATATTCATTTTTTCTGTCATGAAAGAATGTTTCACAAAATAGGAAGAAAAAGAACTATTACTGAGATCAAATTATTATATCTTTTACCACAATAAACATTTATTATTACTTTTGTTAACAAAATTACACACAAACTGAAGAAAAATGGAAGAATGTTGATGTCAAATGAATATGCATTTTCATTCATTCTGACATTTTGTGCAAAATATATGTCTTTTAGTCTCAAAACTTCTCTTTTTATGCATTGCATCTGGACTGCCTTGTTTCAATGACCAGCAGTAATCAACCATCATGTTGATATTCCACCTTCTCTGATACCTTCTGATGACTTGATGAAACCTTTCCCCTTATTCTGCACTGACAGCATCAAGATGTTCAGGGAAACAGTCAGTATGTGAGTGTAAGAAATGAACTTTCAAGCACCTATTACATCCCAACTCTTTGAATCTATTGATCATGTTAAAGATAATATTTTCATAATTTTGGTCCTTGTTATTTCCTAAAAATAGCATCTTTAAAGAGACTCTTTGCTTTTTTTTTTAACTTTCCTCATTGTACTTTCAAACTGTTCATCTGAGGTTAAACAAAAGATCCTGTCTTTTAAGTTTTGCTTTTGAAAGAGCTGAGAATTGCCCACATAAGTACTTATAGTATTTGCTATCTTTGTTTAAGTCTTTTACAAACTGTTTCATCAAGTCTAATTTTGTGTAAAGAGGAGGTAATAGGACTTTTTGTCAACTAAACTTTCATATTTGATGTTTTTTAATCATACTATTAGGCTGACTGTGCATGTCCATTGCTTCTTTATCCAGTGTGCTAACTTTGTGCTGTGTTGTCCCATATACATGGAAACTTTCTATAACTGGAGTGTTGACCTGACAACATACAAAGAACTTTTACGTTTGCACAAAGTAGCCAACCAGGTTCTTTTTATTTGATCTTATTGAGAAGAAGTTTGAGGTTTTCATGTTTCTTTCAAGTAAACCAGATGAACAATAGGAACAGATGCATATTTGTTACTTTTGTGAAGGAGAAAACCTTTTAAGACTTCTTTTGGAGGGATCAGTGAACAGTTGCCATATCTGGGCTTATAGACTTTGTCTTCTAGCATTAGTTTCAATTTAGCAATATTGTTGCAATAAAACAGTGAATTTTCTTGCAGAAAGTGTAGTATACATTCTTTCTCCCATTTTCTGTAATAGTAAAATGATGTCCCTGGAGAAAGTAAATTCTTAGCTTGAAGTCAGAACCTCAAAATCTCTGAAAAATCCTTTGGAAGGCACAAATCTCACACTCAGTCATTAAGCTCACCTTGTTTGAAAAGTTAAGGTTCACCAGATGTTTTAGATTGAAAACAATCTCTGTTATTATTTCTGCTGATATCAGACTCAGAATCAGAAGAAATTGTATGAAGAGTCTCCAGTGAAGAAGGTACAGGTATATCAGGTCTATGAGCAACAGGTATTATTGCAAATTGAAGGTTTGGATAAGAAATGTTCGTTTTATTTTGAATGTCAAAAATGGTTTCTAGATTCAAGATTTATTCCATGTCATTGGAATTCCAAAGGCAAAGACTTTTTCTTAGTTCATTGTCTGAACTCTTTGACACAAACTGTGCAAACCTTGTGAGTAGCCCATGATATGGCTTGGTCCTCAAGTTTTATTCCAAAATATGGGTAATACACTTTTTTTTTTGTTGAATTCTGTAATGTTTTTCCTTTGTTTCTTTACAACAAATTTACCACAAATATCTTGTTGCCATGGTGACAAATTAATAATACTGAAAGAAAAAAAATCTTATAGTGTGTGCATGAACAAACACCATCTAGAAATGACATGTCATGCAGCCTGTTAATTTAATATATTAGTGGTGTGTTTTTTGTGGGTTCTAGAATGATTGATAAGACTCTTGTTTGGTTTAGAGAAATCTATTATAACCAGTGGCTGTCAGCATTTTAGGCATAACAAAATGATTCACTTATATAGAAGTACTTACGATGGTTTGCTAAAAGATTTCTATGTGGTGGAATAAAATGGATATCATTTTTTAAATTCAGCCTACAGGAATTACTGTAGAACATGTAAATATTTCAAGAGAATAAAACCATTATAGTGCTGTGCTGTCAGACTTTGGGATTTTTAAATTCTGTTAAACATAACAGTTGATATTTGATTACCACAACCACTGTTTAAGTACATTGATTAACTTGGTTTTAATGAAGATATTTAAGAAATGAGAATTTTTTTGCTTTGTTGGTTATTATATCTACATCTGTTTCATTGCTATTATTGAAGAGCCATTTATAATAAAATATTTTGGTGTTCTCTCATATAAAATCCTCGAGAAATGTAAAACTTTGCTTAATCTATGGCACCATCATCTCTGCCAACATTCATCACAGTTGAAAGAAGTCAGGTCAAAAACCTTCCTGAAGTAAGCCATTTTACATGGACTGACCTTGTTACTCTGTTCTGTTTTGATGTTTATTCATTGTTATGTTTAATAGGTGTGTTCATTTAATCAACAGTGCTATGTTAGAAAAATATGACTGAATGTTAACCTGCTTGGAATGGTGACTATTAAATAAAGCTTTGTTTTACTTAACTTAGCTGCAGCTGTTACAGTAGTCCACAATAAGGTACTCCTGTAGTGCTGAGTATTATCAGCAGCATCAGTTATGTGTATATGAACAACATGTATGTTTATCTGAATTATGAAAACTGATTATTGTTTTGTGGAGTATCTGAAGGTAACAAAATGTTATGAAATGTAAACTAGTAACCAGTTCAAGAAACTAGCTGTGGTGACTGCAGCTTGCTCAGGTAGTTATTTTTGTACTTTCTGTCTTTTGTTTTACTTCAGTTTTCTGTGTTAACTTAGATTGATAGAGTGGTATTGATGATTACCACTCTTTTCAGTGCTGATATATATGTATATGGTTCATTTATTGAAGACTTCTTATAACTTATGAAACATTTTATATCACCATACACACACATATATATATAATCACTTTTACAGTTAATAGTATTATTTCATTGTTTCTAGACCATTGAAACATTGCTTATGACTATCCAATAATTTGGTATTATCATGCTTGTATTAGGTTATTATTGTGTTCTTAAAAAGAACAGTAAAGACCCTTGTCTTAAGTTTTTCAACATTTATGAGGATTTTTGGATTTTACACCATTCTTTATTTTTTAGGAATTAACTAATAATGTAGTGATATAAAATATGTTTTATAAGTTATAAGAAGTCTTTGATAAAGGAACCATTAAGTCTTGTATGTGTGTGTGGAAAAGATACATTTAAGATTGTACCACTAGTTATTAAAAAAATTAATATTTTTTTTATAAGAAAACAGTATTGTGATATTTTGTAAGAAAGAAATAAAGTTATATATAAACATAAATAGTTTTCATGGTGTTTCCTTTGCATATGAAGGTACAACATATCCATATACTTGTTTTTCTTAATTTTGAAAGAGACATTATCTCTCTCTTTTTTTTTTATTATAAAACATTGGAAGGAATTGTAGAGTGATTTATAGAAAATTAAACCTATGGATATAGAAGATGTCTGACAAACATTTTTAGTGAATTCTGCTTGAGGTAAATGTTCAGAAACCATCAGGAATATATCTATTTTTATTAATGCAACGATTCAGTGGTAAATTATATTTGTAGAAGAGGTTAAAATTAAAGTATTTGGTCTTAGAAAGATGTGTGTGTGTAATATGTTTGTTTCTAAGCATACACTAATTCAAGCAAAGAGTAATACATCTATTTGCAGTAGGAAACAACTGTTTATTTTTAATGCTTTAAGTTAGTGTCTTTTAGGAGCATTATCTAGAAATTGAAAAGCTAGAAAAAATATATTGATATATACTTTCAGATAGATAGAAGTAGAGTACATAATATTTAAAAGATTTTGTAGCTGACCACTTGTCACCATATTCTGTTATGCTTGATCTTATGACTGTGTTCTTGACAATAATATTGTATTGTTTTTCTACTGCAGAATGCTCTGTCATAAGGCTTTCATTTACTAATCTCATTATACTCTCCTGCTGGCTTTCCATAAACCATCTAGTGTTTTCATGCATCCATTTCAACAGTCTTGAGACTTCATCAGTGTGTGTTTACATGGAGTAGTGTGTATGCATATTTCATTTATAATTTCTTGAGGTGTGTGATAGTGTAATGGGTATGTCATGGAAACAACTTGTGTACATGCGACTTTTGTAACAAATTCTTGTTTATGTGGGATGGGCACACAAATGACTTTTTTCCAGTGAATTTTGTATTTGTGGATTCTCGCCTACTAAAGGTACTGCATTTTATTTATTATGGCAGATTGTGACTTGTGTGCCTCTTTCTGAATGGTCCTGATGCTCGAACTTGATCCGTGTTTCTTGGTTTTCCAATTTGTTTAACTAGAGGTATCTAAATTTTTTATTCGGCATCAGACTATTTACAAAATGTGCAAATGAAGTTCTTAATGCTATTTCACCATGGCTATATTAACTATGATTGTCACAAGATTTCTGGTTTGTGTGTGTGTGTGTATATATATATATATGTATAAAGGTTAAAATTTAATTTTTTTTTTATGTTAGCAGGATCAGCATTTGTGATGTATTCATCCTTCTGTAGCCTAACATGAACCTTGCATCTAATGCCACAGTTGAGAAGAGTAACACAACAGATAATCTACAACAGTTAACTCTGTAAGTAATATATTTTACTGCTTTCAGCTTGGGTATAGGTTTAGATATTTTATTTCTGCTGCTTGAACAGTTATATAAGCTATGTTTAATGTGTAGAGTAGTTGGTTATAAGGTATGCTGAAACATGTAGATATGTTTCCTTGTGTTGTTTTAAAAGTATTATTTACTTTCTTTAGGGTGGTGTTTCAGTGTCTGTATTTAACCTTTGTACGTGGTATAATAGTTTACTTATTTGATTCGGTTTCAATGTTTATTAAGTGTAAAAGGTACCTTAACCATGTAGTGTGTTTATTTCATTGGTTTTGTAGAAATGGTAGGACAATGTGCATCATTCTCTATTCAGGTTAACTGAATATGGTTGATAAATATTTAAGTATACACTAAAGTAGCAGCAAAGGGAGAAAATTGAAATGTTTATAACACACAAACTGTTCATTCAAAGCAGCCATGCTTTTCACAGCATTTGACATCAACTGCCAAATATAAACCTGTCCTTTCATTACTTATGTATTTAAACATGATATATGAATGGCATTCCCAAGTTCCTTTACCACATTTTATTGAAATTATTTCAGCCAGTTCTTCACAACAACTTGAGACAGCAAGATACTGAACAGACAGATGGTCAACTGCTTTCTATATAGTATGATTACAAGATGCATTTAATAATAAGGATGAAATTTGCTTTGTTCAGTAATAATGTTTAGGAAACCTTTTAGTTTTCTTAGAACTAATGGTATATTAACAGTAGTAATGGGATTTCATAAATTTGGACATGGTCATCTCTATTTATTGTAGTTACTGCTATTTTTTATTTTTTGAAAATGTTTGTTTCTGAGATAAATCTTAAGATACATGTGTACAACATTTTTATAGCTCTGCTCCCTATTATGTAAATAATTAAAATCACAAATCAGAATAAAGTCTTCTGTTGGGACAGCAGTAAGTCCTCAGATTTACACTGCTAAAATGAGGGTTTTGGTTCCTTTTGGTGGACACAGCAGATAGCTTTTCGAAACTGTCTTTTCAGTCGATCATATAGTGAAACATAATATTTTTTTTTCATTTATGCAATTTAGTGTGAAATATAATTAGCTGTTTCATTAATTAAAAATCCTCATTCATTTATACACAAAAAATGTTTGTCTTGTCTAGAAAAGTGATTTTTGCGGTGCCGTTGCCAAACATAGATTTTTTTTTTTCCAGGAACAAGTGCCTTAATGACAGACTGCAAGAGAGCATATGCTTTGAAGAGATAGCAGAACTCATTTCTGCTAGTTTAGCTGACATGAGTTCTTTGTCTGTCAAGCCAGAAAAGTGTGCCATAATCCAGGAAACTGTCAGCCAGATCCACAGAATCCAGAAACAAGGTATTTTGATATAGAAAAGAAAATTTTTTTTTAAATGTAAAATATTTATTTAATCCTATACAGTTGAATATTTCTGAAGTTATGAAAATATTTTTACAGTATTAACCCCATGTTCACATGTTGGAGTCAAGCTGTGCATGCCAGATCTTTTATAGTTACATTCAAAATCCAATTTAATAACTTTATTTTCAATGTACATTGATAAACTTGGCATCAGGATGTATTTTATTATTAAAATATGTGAGTAAATTCCTATTTGTCAATTCTCTGTGCCACATGAAGGCTCTCTATTCCATATTCTCCTTTTTTAAATTTTATTTTTTTCCTTAACCTTATTGTTATACATTTTCCTGTACATAGGGCCTGCCATCATATTTGTAGACTTACATTCAAAATTCTATTTAACTACTATTTTATGAATGTATGTCAGTACGTTTTGGTATCAAATTGTAGATTATAATATAAAGTTTAGTAGTATATATTAGCTAAGTTCTTAATTTAAAATTAAGTGTTAAAATGAACTTTCTAAACATTAATTTTTGTGTGTCACATAGTATCTTGAATGCAGCTTTGGCTCAAATTAGATGTTTTTGGTGTCCAAGTACAAAATCAGTATTTCTTATTAATTAGAAAATCAAGTTACAACATTGTCAAGCTAGAATATAGACTGATAATCTCCTGTCTTTAATATTTACTGAGATACAACAGTATTTAGCAGATCAAACATACTGGCCTTATCCAGTCCTTCCAGTCTTGGAAATACCCTCTTACTTACACCTGTTTCATCATGAGTGTAACCAATGTAAAGCTCAGAATTTCCCCCATGCATTTTTCAGCCTTTTAAGGGTGTATACTTCCCCAAGTTTAGTTTGTTTTCATATTCAGAGGGAAAGAGAAAATGGTGTTTGAAAATAAAGACTCAGTACAGTTTATTTAGTGAACTTGATAAATTATAGTGGAAGTTTGTGATATTGGTAAAGTAAATTATAATTTATTTTATTTTAAAATGCATATATAAAGCCTAAATAGTTGTTTTATATCCTCCATATGCAAAATTTTACAAGGCTTAGTGCAAGGTATGGGAAGTGTGTACAAACTTCTTTACAGTTGTCAGTAGTAAAGGTCATTGTTATCTATATTTCTTTATTTACTATTCTGTGTTTCAAGACGAATTTCTAAAATTTTAGAATTGTAACTAGTAATAAAATACACAGTGATGTCGAGAAAACCCACTTGTAGAGAAATATATATGTAAAAATGGCTCGTTTGGGTTGAGAACCTTTTTTTACATAGAGGAGTGAACAACGTTTTGACCTTCTTCGGTCATTGTCAGGTTTGTGACATACATAATAAAATACATACACACACACACGTGCGTATTATAACAGAAATGTGTCTGTATTTTACAAAATGCTGGTTCTCTAGAACAAAGCCAAGACAGATTATTTTGTAAATGCCAGTATTGTGTTATTGGATATTGTAACATGAGAGACGCATGCGCTATGGCTGCAATGTTTGTAATGTTAGTCGAACACAATTGGAAGGTCATTAAAGTAGAAATATTAAACGTAAATAGATGTATAGTGGTATGACATTTAAGCTACTCAAAATAAATACTTGTGGTTTCATATTGCAATTTGTAGTCATTTTAGAACAAAAAAAAGGTATAGGTTAAATCTTATTTTGTAGTTTTTTTATGGTAGTTACTAGGTTGATCAACTCGATCAAACCCATACAGAGGAAAGTTAAAGAAATAACAGATGTAATATAGAGTTTTTCCAAAAAAAGTTATTTTTCTGGATTTATAAGGTTATAGAAATTTTGCTAATGAGATTTGACAGTTTTCTGATGCATAAAGGTATTTTTAATCTTAAAATTAAACTTACTTTGTGTGTGAGATAGCCAACATTTTGAAAAGAAGAAAATGGATGATCAGATTTATAATTAAAATAACTTGAACTTAATTTTCAAATATGATTTTTTGTGCTTGAAAGTCTTGTTGTGTTTAATGATAATCTGCTAAATTATTATCTGAGATATTAGTAAATTTACTTCACTATTGATATGAGTTTCTTCCAACTGTTTGAAATTACTCATTCAGTAATGCTTACTTATCAGTTGTACATGGCTAATAAGCAATAAAGGCTATTTTGTGAACTGCAATTATACTGTCTTCATGTTAATTTATGTTGGTAAAAAGTTCTATTTCTTAATTAGATTATATTGAATGTAGACCAGAGATAGCACTTCAGTAAGTAAAATAAACTATTTATGACCAATTTATATGTCAGTTAGAAATTCACATAAATTATAGTAGTTTTGGGGCATTATATTGTACTAATACTTTTGTTTTCAGTTTAATTATAGTTTCTAGAAGAGGTAAATGTCTGTAATAATTCATCTGTTTTTATAGCTACAGGTGAAAGGGATGAACTTCAAGAAAGTGAAGTATCTTCAAGTAATTCCAGTATTTTGAACAGTGAAATCCTTGGTCCTTTATTATTAGAGGTGAGCAATGCAATTTCCTGTCAGAGTATTGTACAGGAGGGTTTTATAAGGGATATTTGTAATTAAGTCTGGCACATTTTCTACACTTTTTGAATGCATGGTAGTTAGTGTCATGTTATTGTTATTTATTTTACTATGTTGGTAAGGGGTGGAAGTTTTTTCCTTCTCTCGTGTTGATTAAAATGCTAGACTTGTAGGTCTACGTTAAAGATTTATTGTATATTTTTTTAGATAAAATTGAAAGTAATGGAAATTAACATAGTGGCAGAGTTGTCATAAGTTTTGTGAAACTTGTAAAAACAACATGCACAACTTTAATTACAACTTGTAACAACTTTCATGTTTTGGCAATATTTCTCTGCCACCACTACCAAAAGCTGCTGAAATAATGCTGAAACTTTTAGAGTAGTTTGATGTTGTAATTGAAATGTGTTTGTCCTGGAAAAATACTGTCTTTGTTTGTATTATTGATTGAGAGAGTTAGAAGGCTTTGATTTTATACTGCTGGAAGAAAGAAATAATCTCTTGGCTACTTGTTGCTATCACTTAACATATCTAAAATTTAAAAAGTTCATATGATTATGTTTCTCTGTAAATAAATTAAAAGAACTTTGTTACACTGCATTTTTTGTTGTTGTTTGTTGAAGATTGTTGATATAGAAGCTTTGAAGAGTTTTGTACTTATTGCCAGGAGATTAGTTGTATTTATACATAAATTTCAGAAATTGTTCTTAATAGTACCTTTCATTCTGTGATTGTGATGTCAGTCTGGGGAGATAGATTAAGTATCAATATATTCACCTCAGATATCCATTATTGCACTTGGCACAAAGTTTGAGTGTCTTACATTAAAAAATTGTATTAAATTGCTTTTTGTTTATGTTATATCAGTTAGCTTAGCATAAAATCTTAGCTAATAATCTCTATTTTAATAATATTTAAGTTTTAGGTTTTTAATTCCAGAAGGCAATATTTAAAAAAAAGTCCTGAATTTTCCCAAATGTGACACATGAAACGTTTTCACTAGACATCTTTATTTTATCTACCACTCCTCCCAAAAGTACAATATTAAATGTAAATTATTCACTATAAAATTGTTATTGCTTAGGCAAACAATAATTTTTATAGCCTTTAGTTTTGTTTGGGAACAGAGCTATTATTCAGAAAATGTAACCATATCCTCCCTTTCATGATTTGTTAGTAATTCTCATTTACAATTAATTATATATTACTGATAACCAATTGAAAGTCAAGATTTTCATCTGTCAAATGAAGTATTGTATAACATTTGCTCTCAAAAAACCAAAAAATAATGAGTTTTGCTGAGAGTGGAATACCATGGGAAAGCTAACAACTAGTTTGGATGAATTTGTAATGGCTCTTGTTGCATAGTTAGAAAGCAAGAAAAAGTTTTTAGACTTAGGGGGAAATTGTCTACTTTTTGCATGTTATTAGTTTGTGTGTTTTGGTGCATTATTTTAATAAATAAAGAGTATTTAGTGCACTACTACCATTAGTATATAAAAAAGTGGGGTTAAGTTTCATTAACAATCAGTAGCAAGAAAAAGATCTTTATTCCTTGTTTTTTTGTGTTTATTCTTTAGTATTATGAAACTAACTGAAATGTAAAAGTAGGGATCTTTTTAAGCTAGTTAAGTTTAGATTAGGTAAAATAAATAATACTAATAAAAATGTTTCAGGAGGCATGCATGCGAGCAGCTCCTAGTAGCTCGAGGGTAATGTAATTCAGTAGCATAACCTGAGCAGCATATTTCCTGAGTGATTTACAACTTAGTATCATATGTAGTTCAAATGACAAACAAAAGAGCAATAAAATAATAAAAATTATCTATAAATAGATGCATAATTTTATGAGTTTAAAGCTACTTAGGATAAGTTAATGTAGTTTAATGTTATGATTTGAAGTAATTTAGAAAGAAAAAAACTGGTAATTTAGACTTGTTACTGGTTACAAAGTCAGTCAAATTGACTAGTTCTGTATAGAGATAGGGTAGAGAAAATATAAAGTTTTATGGGAAGAACATTTGAAATATATTTAGAAGGTTGTAAGAATTACACGATAGAAAATTGAAATGTCTAAGATGAGGAAAAGTATTTTAAGTATAATATAAAAGTACTTTATGCTCAGACTATTCAAAACAAATACTCAAAGGACAGATCTTTTGTTTTTTAAAATTCTTCACCAAAAAATTTTATTTTTTTTGTAAGTGAAGGACTTGTAATGTTAACTGAAAGGCTTACAAATGTTGTGAAGATGTATAGAGTATATTGAAAGTTAAAAGTATTAAATTTTAAATACTTTAAATAAGTACAAAGAGGTTATATGGTTACTTTTATTGTGCCTTGAAAGACATCATCATTAGAATGTCTATCTTGACATCATGTTAGAGAAATGCAGGTTGCTTGTGCAGTTTATTCTAATGTATTTTTGGTGATGGACAGAGGAAGATGTCTGAATGCAGTATAAGCTAATTTAAAAGAGTATATTGTTTAACTCTTTTGTGATGCATTGTGGGTCAAAGGCCGTGTTATCACCTTTGTTGACTTGCATTCAAAATTTATTTCAGTAAGTTTATAATGAAATTACAGCTTATAATTCCAACTTTAATATTATATATAAATTAATTTTCTTAATTTCAAAGTCAGCACTAAAAAGAACATATCTAAATAAAGATTTTAGTGCACTTTTGCAGCACTTTTTAAAATTATATTTTGTGATGTCAAAACACTAAGTCCATACTTTTATACAAATTAGAAACTCAAATTACTAATTTGAATTATTATGAAGCTAAAAAATAAAATAAAAACCTCGTATCTTTTTATTTTGCTTAGGTATAGTTTATGTACTGAATCAAACACAGTGGTCCCGTTTGCCTCTTTCCATTTTTGAAAATGACCCCTTATGTGCACTTACTTCATTATTGTGAATAACCAATCAACAGCTTAGAAGGACCCCAGAATGGTTTTCTCAGCTATTTTAATCTGTGAAAAGGCAACCACATTCTTTCGATCCAAGTTTAGTTTGCTTGAAGTTTCGTATTTTTTAAAATCCAAATATAAGTTACTAAACTTAGTAAATTATAGTGGAATTCTGTGGTATCAGTGTCGTTATTTATTACTTTTGTTCTTCAAACGTTTATTTAAAACCTAAAATTTTTTTTGTTACCTAGCAGCAACCAAATACAAAGGTTGTAGCAAGAAAAAATTATTGTTTGCTTTACTTCTTGATTTATTGTTCTGTATTTCAAGAAAAAATAAGTTTAATAATTTGTCTCTAAATAGTAATAATTTATATACATATATAATGTATATTAATTGAAATGTGACTGTATATTACTAAATACTAGTACACTAACACATACTCATGACAGGGAAGAATAAAGGTCAGTTTTATATTACTGGGCACATAACATGAGTACATGTGCACAGTGTCAATCAATGCTTCATGTTACTTAATATGGAAGAAAAAACCTAATTTGACAAAATATTCTTGTATGTGTTTGATCACCGTATGTATTATTCCCATAGGATTTGCTATTGGACATTTATTTTAAGAAATATGTTGGAAGAGTTTTCCAGAGATTCTCATAATGTTCTCTGTGTACCTAACTTTCTAATAGATTTTAATAACCATACAATACTGTGACTTCCCAAAGTTCAGGTCCATTTTCTGGATAAGTTTACTCTTTTATCTTACTGGCATTACCCCAAAGCAGTTTAAATAAAATATGCTGTAATTTAGACATATTTAGTGGTGGTTGCAGTCTCTGAATTAGGACCTAAAGTAATACATATGTTTGGATTGTAAAAGATTGTTTGGAACCATACACCTCAGCCACCTGTATTAGTTAGTTCTTTTAACTGGAAAAGATTGGTTTTATTTTAGGAGTCAAAATTATTCTGAATGTCATACTGTATTTTTATTGACTGTTCATTATCATTTCATTGTCTGATTTTAGGTGAAAGTATCCAAAGTTTTATCATGCATTGTTAAAGCTATGGTTGTTATAATTTAGCTAACTTTTTAAGAATACCTTTCATTTTTGTGATCATATTTGTAAATTAAACATATTTTATTGTAGGTGGTGAGAGTGAGGAAAAGCTGTTTGATAGCTTTATGATTCTTTAGTGAAAATAAAAGCACTTATGAGGGCTGTTCAAAAAATACGCGGACTGACGTCATAAAACAAAATGTACTTTATTTAGAAGTTACAGGTCTGGGACCCCTTCAAAGTACTCTCCTCCCCAACGCACACACTTATTCCAACGGTGTTTGCACTTGTTGAAACAGTCCTGGTACGCTTCTTTTGTAATGTCCTCCAGCTCTTTCGTCGCATTTGCCTTAATCTCGGGAATCGTCTCAAATCTTCTTCATTTCAAGGGTCTTTTGAGTTTGGGGAACAAGAAAAAATCGCAAGGAGCAAGGTCAGGTGAGTAGGGGGGTGGGGAAGAACAGTGATCGAGTGTTTGGCCAAAAACTCACGAGTTCTGAGGCACAAATTTCGCAGCAACGCAGTGCATCTTCAATTTTTGATCAAAATCTCGTAACAAGATCCAACTGATATCCCACACTCTTCAGCAAGCTCCTGACAGTCAGACGTTGATTTGCCCGCACCAGGGTGTTGATTTTGTCGGCGTGTGGGTTGTCAGTTGGCGTGGAAGGACGTCCAGGACGCTCATCATCTTCAATGGACTGTCGACCATCCTTAAAACGTTCATGCCACTAAAAACATGCCGTACGCTTCATAGCAACATCACCGTAAGCCGTGTTAAGCATAGCAAAAGTTTCAGTCTCAGATTTTCCAAGTTTAACACAAAATTTTACAGCAAGTCGTTGCTCCTTCAGGTCATTCATTCTGAAATCCGCCAAGCGAAAAAAATCGTACTTCACTTAAAACTGCATAGCTAATACACAAATGAAGATATCTGCAATTGGGAAATGGCTTTGGAATCATCTGATCTGTGCGAACCTAGCGACACCAAGTGGGTTCCCCTGGAACCAATTGGAGCCGCGCAATTCAAACAGTCCGTGTATTTTTTGAACAGACCTCGTATACTAGATATGCTGCTCATAACATTTAACCTGGAATAGACTTTTCACAAAAATACAGACAAAATGTAACAAAGAAGGGACAAGAGCTTAACCTAGAATAGGAAAACTAAAATGATGAAGTGAAAAATAAGTTGTTTAGTACAAAGTTCAATGTTTTCCTTCTCTTTATCTTTTGGAGTTTGTTTGATAAACATATTTATTTGACGTATTTATAATACTTTTTTATTCTGTTTTCATCACAAACCATTAAGATTCATTTCATTTTCATACACAGTCTGTTATTTAAAATTTTTCTTTCAGTGTTTTAAGTTTTTTTTTAGTCTTAGAAGAATTTTTTATTTAGTACACTAGTAGCCAAATATATATTTTTTTATATGAGTAAATTTGTTGTACTTTGTTAGGCTCTTGACAGCTTTCTTCTTCTTGTTAACACAGACGGAAAGATTGAAGTGGTATCAGAAAATATCAGTTACTTCTTAAAGTACACCAAGGTATGAGACCTTAGAAGTAAAATTCTGAAATTGATTTTTGTTAACATCATTTCAAGTCACATTACTAGTCTTTGGTAATTTTATATTTGCTCCCTACAGTGGTAAGTCTAGGAATTTACAAAGCTAAAATCAGGGGTCCAATTCCCCTTAGTGGGCTCAGCAGATAGCTCAGTGTGGCTTTGCTATAAGAAAAACACACAATTTTATATTTAGCTTGTCTTAACATAACAAGTTGTACCAACCCCTTTGAAAACTTTTATCGTAACCATTATGAAACTAAGTTGTCAATTAATTTTGAAATGAGATGAAAGAAGTGGTTAATTCTATAAGAGCACTGCAGCTCACCCTTACTTTACTCTTCATAAAAAATATGTACCTTTCTAGGAAAATGTTTTTTTCTTTATATATATACATTTTGGTGAAAGAAATAAACAAATTATGTATCGAATATTTCTGTTCTTCTGAAAAGTAAATTTTTTTCAAGTTCTGTAAAAATGGTGTTGTGTGACTTTTATCTAACAAACTGAATAAAATATATTTAAATTAAGTTCCTTTAAACTAGCAGCCAGTTTGGTGCTAAATTGAAATGAATATTTTCATTATTGTTTTTACTAGGATGATCTTGTGGGGAAAAGTATTTACAACATAATCCATGTGGGAGATCATGCGAGATTCAGTAGTAACTTGTTACCAATGTCAATAGGTAAGATGTCTTCAAATAGTAGTTTGTGATGGTGCTTAATTTGTTTGTTTGATTTTTAAATAGGACATGACATTTTTGAAGATTATCCTTAAACTTTTTCCTTGCATTAGTGAAACCAGTTAGAAATATAATGATATTTATAAAAAACATGAAAATACTATGAATTACTACATTGGAGGTCATTAGTATTTCAAAATATCTTTAAAAAATACTCAAAAGTGATACACAACTCTTCATGAACTTTTTATTGTAATTTCCAGCATTTAATTGTGACATGGCATTCATTTTTTTGTCATGGCATTGTGCCTCGTAGAATGGCTCTGAGTTTTTATTGTGTTTTTTCAAGTACAAACTTTTAGTTCATGGCTGTGTTATCTCTTTAAAAATTTGAGAACTAATTACAGTTTTGGACTTGGGAAGTGAAACCTTTTTCATTGATGTGTTTGATCATACCCAAGGTTTCTTAGATTAATTTACTCTAATCCTGCATGAAATAATTTCATTTTCAGGACAGGCTGGTAGAGATCTTAATGAGTAATAAAGTCAAATTGGCTATATGAATGCCTCACACATGGCATTGTTGGTGCACAAAAATATATCTAATGGGGAAAAAAAAAGGTCTTATAGATTAATTTATTTTAATCCCACCTAAAAAAATTTCAAGTGCTATGGCTATAGAAAATTCTCTCTTGTTTAGCTAAAATATTGAGAGTATTATGTGACAAAACTCTGTGGTGTATCTACTAGTCTCTCATGATATTTTTAATAAATATGTTTTGAGATGAGAACCTACAATTTTTTATATTTTTGTTCAGAAATTTACTGGATATTTATAAATGGAGAAGGGTGTACCAAGTGCTGTTATTCTCAATGTTTGTAAGCTCTCTATATTATCGTTTTGTTCTTTTATATTTATATTAATACTTTTCTTCTGCAGGTAATGGGTTTAGCTGGAACACAGAACCTGGCATAAGTACAAGTAAAAGTCGGACGTTTAACTGCCGTTTTCTGATTAAAGCTCTTGAAGATCCTGACGAGAGTATGGAAGAAAAACAGACACGTGTATCTCACTATGAGAGCATGCAGATCTCCACTGTTCTTCTACCTCATCCTGCTGACCATTCAGATAATTCAGAAGCTGAGACTTCGGGTTAGTTCTTAAGTTTCGACTTTGTTTTTCACCTTTGTGACAAAGGTCATTATGTTCATGGTGCTGTCAGTATGTTAATTCATTTGTAATGTAAAATGTGTTGTTGTTTTTTTTCAATAGATGCACAAAACTTTTTGTTTTGTGTGGCTCGTCGAATCCCTTCAAATGAACAGAATCAAGGCTCATCTGGTATAGAACAGTTTACAACAAGGCTAGACATAACAGGCAAGATCTTAGCCATTGATACCAGGTAAGTGTTATCTGCTTTAGTTCCAAAACAGTACTATTTTCTCTTACCCAAAGTAATCTCAATCTTGGAGGTTTGCCCTCGAAGCATTGCTAAAAAAATGTTCTGCTAACAGTGTACCAGTTTTTATTAATACCCTTTCAGTTTTTGTGCCATTTCAGAACACATGATGATCATGTGGTTAGCATCTACTAATCATACTGTACCATCTGTACTAGGGCAGTTAGCTCCCTTTACTATTCTACCACAAAGATCACTTTGTAGATTTGCATTTTAGTGTGTAATATGTGTGTTTTTAACTTGTTAGAGATAGTCTTTTATATACCTCTTTGTTTAATTACAACCAGTCAATCCTTCCATGTCAATATTTTTTGTAAGAAGGATATAACTATTATGTGGAAGTTTATTTCTATGGCACTTTCTACCTGTTACAGTGTCCCTATGTAATCTGCTGAGTTAGATATTGTTCATTTTTCTTGGAAGACCTGTAACAACTTTTATAGCTGTAGTTTTCTCATTCCCAGTATGTTTAATCATCTTCAGCGACTCTTTGTGTTTCCTGCTGTGGATGGACCTAATATTTGCACTTGATGATTTAATTCTTTGATATTTTCATTGCCCAGTATTTGGTAAATTAGAATTTTATAATTGTTTTACCATACGAGTTATTTTAGCTTACATTTTTGGTATAGGTACTGGTTGTACATGACATTTAGTGTCTGAGTAATTGCACTTTTGGCTAATTTTGTGCGTGTGTTGGTTGTTATATTTACAAGTTCCTTTTTCCTTTACTACTAGACATATCTATTTGGGGATTTGATTTGAGGCAAAATTTGCTATTTTAACTGGTTACCTTTTTTTTTTAACATTTGTGTCCTTTGTCTTATAGGTTGTTTGAGTTGACTTGTATGTTTGATATTGAATGGTCTTTTGTCCCATAATTTCCTTTAGTGGTTTTGTACTTTAGATGTTTGTTGTTTTATGTTTTAGGTCGAATTTCATAATTTTGCAGGTTTGTTATTTTTATGTGCTTTATAGAACCTACAAATTTCTAAGTTTTGTTAGTTTGTCTAAGTATATTTAGTTTATGTGACATTTTGGCTAGACTTCACTACATTCTGTGAGTTCTATGGGTTTTGTCTGAAAGTTTCTGTTTTCTGTTTCACTTCATTTTTATCCACTTCCTAGATCTCCTTTCCTCCTCCTCTGAATCATACTTCATACAGTTATCTTGCTCAGTCTGTTCAAGATCTTCTATGCAAAGGAGTTATTAAATGGGTGGTGCCTGCTTAACCCTATGGACCTGGGTATTCTTTACTGCACATGATACAAAGGTTTAGTGTTTTATATTAAAAATTTTATTAAACTACTTTGTTGTATGTTATACCAATTACAATAGTATAAAATCTTAGTTAATAACCCATATTTTAATAATATATAAATGTTAGGTTCTTAATTCTATAAGGCAGTATTTAAAAAAAATCCCAAATTTCCCCTAGTGTGAAACACACGACACATTTTTCTCTGAGCATTTTATCATCACTATTTTATCCACCACCTCTCAAATAAGAATAAAATTAAATGTAAATTACTCTCTGTAAAATCATCTTTGTTCAGATAAACCATGTTCATTAAAATCTTCAGCTTTGTTTGGATACAGAGCTACTGAATAGAAAGTAAGACCCCTTTATGCCACACCAACCTGTCACATCTTTTCTTTCTTAATATGTTAACAATTTACTCTTAATTTCAATTATATATTACCTGTAATTAATCGAAACTCAAGGTTTCACCTACCAAATGAGTTTTGTATAACGTTATATTCTGAATGGTTAGATATCAGTTTTGTTCAGAGTACAAACATTGTTCCCATGAGAAAGTTAACGATTGGTGTGTATAAATTTGTTATGACACTTGTTTCAGAGTTAGAAAACCAGAAAAAGTTTCGAGAGGTATGAAGATTTGTCTGCTCTGCATGTTATTAATCTGTATTTTTATTATCGTTATTTAACTAAATAAAAATTATTCATTGCAATACTATGAGTAGTATAAACAATTAGTTAATTCTTTTTGACAACTGAAAGAAAAAAAAAAGATTGGAAAAGTATTTTATTTCTTGTTTTTCATATTTATTTTTTATGTATAATTATAAAAGCAACTAAAATGTAAAAATGATATTTTTCATATCACAATATGAAGCCATTCTAGAAAGAAGAAAGGGGAATTTAGATTTATTTCAATTCCCTTTATTGAGATTGGTCAAATTTACCAGACCCATTTTTAGTTAGGGTAGAGGAAATAACAGATAAATTATCAAGTTTTACTGAATAAAAAAAAAAAGATTGAAAGTTGTTTAGTAAGTCAGAAGGATCACACAGAGAAAGTATGAGATTTTTGAGATAAGGAAAAAATTTTTAATTGTAACTTGAAAATTACTTTGCAAACAGACTATTTGAAAGAAATACTCAGTACATTCAGTGAAAAACTTTATTTTATTGGAAATGCTTCACCAAAATTTTTTTTTCTGTGTTAAAGATTTATTTATAATAATAACTGAAATAATGCCTAATTTTGAGAAGATATACATACTATATTGAAAGTTAGAAGTATTAAATCTAAAAAGACTTTAAATGTGTTCAAAGAGGTCATGTGGTTGGGCATATAGATCAATCCTGTGTTGAGAGAGTTAACAGGGATTTTGTTGTCTTCATAAACTGGGGAGATTTGAGACTCATCATAGCTCTATCCTGGCTGTATGCCTGTCTGTAGACACCTTGCTCTACCATGGAGTCTTACCTTTCACTTTGGTGGATTTTTTCCCCAAGATGTTAGATGGTCAAGTCCAACATGACAGATGCTTATTTTTAAATTTATATTCCACTTTTCCCATTGTGATGCTGCTTTTTACAGTTTGTACAGTAGGGTTTTGTCTTCCAATTCTGATAGTACATTGAGTGCATGTACACTTCTCTCATTGGATGCATTTCAGCTAGTGGAACTTCTCCCATGATCCCTTGGACCATCTCATCACCTTTCCACTTGGGATCAGGGCCAACCTTTTTTGGTGGCTCAACAGGAATATGACCATGTTGGTTCTTGTTTCTCCACTTTGTCCCAAATCTCATCTGTTTGCAGATGTTTCTTTGGTGGGTTGTGAGGTTTTCTTTAATTTTCAAGAGCTTTCAGGTCATTAATCAGTCAAGGAGGCTACTCTCCATATCAACATCTTGGAATCTTTAGCAATTCATCAGACTCTTTATCATTTCCTTCTACTTCTGCTGGGGCAAGTGGTTATGGTTCATTTTGACCATTCTGTCATCAGTTATATCACCAAGCATTGGAGAACCAAGCTCAGAATCCTGTGTTTCAGAACATGGCATGTAATGTTCCCAGACTTACGAGTCTTGTTGCTGATTGCTTAACCTGTCTCAACCAGGTTTTCCTCATGGAATGATCCCTTCATTTTCGGGTATTTCAGTGGTCTGTTTTCAAATTGGGAACACCGCATGCACATGTATTTTCTTCCTACTGAAATGCCACACTTCTTTCCTTTTGGTCTCCAGTTCTAGGGATGGATTCTTTTATTTGAGATAGGAGGGGTTTTCACCTAAAGTTTAGCCTCTAATCAGACTTCTTTCCATTTATTTCCCTTATCCAGACCACTCCTTGTCATGTTCTGCTGGTTTCTCTGTGTTGACTGATAACTTTGATGAGACATATTTCATCCAAACATCACCAGACTCCATTTTCATGTTTCTTCTATCTGAACCTTTGCCTCAGCTTAGAGAATTATCCTTTTCGTACCATTTTTCCTTGCCCATGCCATTTTTGTTTCCTTGTTGTCTGTTGTTCTCACTTCAGTATTTGGTCAAATTCGCCATGTCTTCTGACCATCCCATCCTTATGTTCTTCATCTGTCTCAGGTATTTACCTGGTTGTTTGGTTAGACTTGTCAGATTCAACTGGTGCTCATTATAGGTTTGTCCTATTAAACACGTTCCATTCTTCTGCTTTCAGAAAGCCTGTTCTTCCCTGTTATTTGCATGCTAACTTTTTGTTCTTTTTTGTCTGGGCTCATCCACCATGTCTTTTTGTTTTGTCAGATTGGGATCTTAATTTAGTCTAGTGTGCCTTCTCTGTTTCTTTTTTTGAACCCATTGTAATGTGTTTCTTGTCCCATCTTTCTCTTAAAACCTATTTCCTTCTCCTCCTGCAATGTAGTCATTGTCATTCTAATATTTATGCCATTATACTTTCCCATATATATAATTTCTCTTATGTTACCCTCTATTTGGATCAAGATTTCCTTTTTAGGATGTCAGCTGCTTGGGAGGATTGTTTTGCCTTTTCTCCTATTTCCTTATGTACCTTTTTGCACCTGTATTTCTGCTTGAATCTAGATTGACTACTTTGTACAATTTGTTCCCTGCTATGTTATATGGCTTTTCTGCTTCTTTTCCTAGCTCTCATTCCTGTCTAGTTGTTCCATGGAAATACTGTTTCCTGTTATCTATCACCTATTATGCTCACTTGTTTGGTTCATTGGCTCGTATAACTGGCATATTCTGATGTCCATGGAAGGTCATGATTTAAATAATGTTTTTTTTGCACCAAATTTGTCATCTAATTTAGCTACTCAGAATTGTTTGTTGGAGGAGATTATTCAGTTAGCATGTGGACAAGTCTAAACACATTTGTCACATTATTTACACAAGCTAGCCATTGCATTCTTTGGGTGGGCATCATCTTCCTTCTGTGACACTTCTACACACATCTGTTGCCTTTGAGCAGGGTAAGTTGGCATATTATTATTTTTTTTTATTTTGTTGATATATCATTGTACTTCAGCATTCTACCTGGTTAGTGGATGTTACCTGTTCAGGTGTACTTATTATTATATTAAATCTGTACACTTCTGTAATGCTTACTGTTGAGAGGGAGTAAGACTACTGGATAAGTGTGTGTGTGTATACCTATATATTTTTTTATCGCTGTTTCATAAATACAGGACCATCACTTATGGACTTTATGAATAATGTGGATGGGTATTTGTGTTCATTGCTACTGACTCATGATTCTTGCAGTTGGGGTCTTTCTACATTCCAAAACAGGGAATTGCAAAAACTCGGTGCATTATTTTCAATGTGTTATTTCTTGAGATGCCTCAATGCATATCTTCCCCCTTTCTTATAGTGAAGTATGGAAGTCCTTGATACTTCCAGTTATTATTTACTGGAGTGGTGACCATACCATAGATCAGTGGTTCTTAACCTTTTTTATTGTCTTACCTCCTGAAATTCTCAAGGGTATTACTGTGACCCCTATAATAATTTTTGTAAAGGATGACTTTTGCGTAAAGGTAGAATAAAACAAAACTATATAAAGATCCTAATTTATTGAAAGTGTTACAAATAAATGACCTTGAGAAATGCTACAAGTGCTAAACAAATGCAAAATCCATGGAATTACTGAACATCATGCAAAACCTACATATTCACTCAGTGTGAAGGTTGTTTTAATATATGTATATAATGAGAAAATATACTAAACACAATGGAAACTTTGATATTTAAATTTTAAGTTCGATATATTAATATTATGTAGTTAAAAACATTTAGGCAATTCAAAACATTGTAATATATGAAAATTTTTACTGAAATTTAGACAGGTGCTTGCTCAACAAGCATCTTGATGCGGTTCAACTGCTGCACTTCAGCGTGTTTCTCATTGGTGGGCAGTTACAGGCACTTGCCACAAAAACTACAAACTTCTCCATGATTTCCCCAATAATTCCCAAACCTTCTGTGACCCACTGAGAAACTTTAAATGACCTCCCAGGGGGTCACAGCCCCCAGGTTAAGAAACACTGTCATAGATGTTTCCTCTTGAATGAGATTTGTACAGTAAACTAGATTAAACTCCCTAGCTCACATGTACCCACTCAGTGAGAAAGCTATTGTTGTTACACTTATTGATTTTGCAATAACTTACAATATTCTGGATCCAAGATGCTTCCTCCCAGATGTTTTTGCCTGTGCTGGTAGCCCTTGTTGATCACAAAATTGCTTTCATATGAAGGTGCTTGTCCTGCATATTTTGTCTGGAGCAAATCATACTTGTTGATCTATGTATCTCATGCAAGGTGCTTACACTGGACTTTTTTTTTTTGCCCAAGTGGACGACACTTGACATAATCTAATGTATTCTAAGGTTCTTCCTTGGGATGTTTTTTTATTCAAGGGAACATCACTTTTTGATCTTACAAACTTATAGAAGGTGCTTCCACTGGACGTTTTTGTCTGAACATACTGCACTTGGCCTTTTCATATACAGTTTATGGTCTTTTAGCTCTAGCCATGTATACTTGTATCCCATTATCAGGCAGCTAACTATGACTTATCTATCATTAGGGCCCATGCTAATTCTTGCTATGTATGTGGACAAATTATGTACCAATTGTTGACAACATGTTGATTCTGAATTAAATTTTTCTTCAAACTCTTATTCGAGGTACTTCTGGCTTTTTTTTGATGGGGAGAATCAATATTGTTGCTCACAATACTTTGACAAGGCATTTTCACTGGATGTGTTTTACCCAGTTGGACAGCAGTTGACCTGTTTGATGGGCCCCAGGACTTTACCCTTGGCACATATTTATTTTGGTTTGTTGTCAATTATGCATTGAACATTACATTTCTGTCCATGTTATGCTATTTCAGATCCTAGATGTATAGCCATTTTTTACATAACAGTGCTGTACATCTCTTTCTCAAGGCTATGGTGTCTGCCTGTTACATTCTGTCCTTTGTGTATTACTGTATTTGTTACTGGTTGAAGAACATACTTGTTCCAAAAGTAGAGCTCTTCTCCAGTGTTATGCCTTCTTTTCTGATTATGGCACTCCTATTCTTTCAAGGCAGTTACTTTCCACTTGATTGAATACTGTTGTGCCTATACCAGCTTCCTCCACTTTTACAGTATGTGATTCTAACTTTTTGGCAAGTGGAGGTAGTACTTTTTTTTTTTACATTGAAATATGTTTCCTCACCCGTTTCTCAGACTTCCTTTCTGCTGATATGCTGGTGTTTCTAGTTTGTACCTATGAATTCTTGAAAATGATGGTTGGTTCAGAATAGTAGATGGAGGAAGCTGCACTAGTAGATGGTGCAGTATGATTGGTAGAGGGTAGTAAAAGATCAGCAGTTTGGGAATGGCAAAGAAATGAAGGTGTGTAAAAGACACACTGTTAAAAAAAAGTTTTTTTAGTAATGCTTAGAGGGCAAATCAGGATCAAATGTAGCTTTAGGTTAGATGATGTAAGTACCTATAAGAAATATATATTCAGTGTAAGGAAATGTTAATGTCTGAGATGTTTTCTTTCACAGGTCTGTAAACCTATTATTTGTAAGTTATTTGGTTCTGAGAAAATAGTCATACTGTGAATTGAGAGAACATTTAAGAAGCTCACATTCAACTCCATAACACTATTGATTTTTATGGATTCTTTTTTTTAAGGTTCACTTGGCTTGGATATAAAAAATATAATTTAATTTGTTTCTGTTTGCTAATTTTTAAATCTTGTAAATTTTCTGAATAAAGCGAAGAAAATGTGTTCAGAAATTAAACTGAATTATTTTTAGATTGATTCTGGTACAGTTAGGATTGTGATTATTTACAAATATTGATCTATACTATGTTTATCAACTGTACATAATACAGTGCAAACATTTAAAGAAATAATTGTGTTATAGTAAAAGTGTGCTATATTTTGAAACTGTATATATAATTTTTACAAGGAGAATGAAAAGAGATGATGGAAATTTGAATTGGAACAAAATATACATACACCAGGTAATGCAGTAGACTACAGAGTTGATTTATAACTGTAATTTTGTCTTCTAAACAAAATATAAATTGGGAAAGTAAACATCTTCATTACAGTAGTATGCATTATAACAAAGGTTTTGGATGTATCTGTGTAACTAGTGTTAGTAATGTAATATTACTGTATTTAGTGGAGTGTCTTCAACGTACAGTCAGTATCTCAACAAGGATCTTGTTGAAAGAATTATCCAAGGACTGTGTGACCCTAAAGATCTTCATAAGCTGAATCAGCATCTCAAAGAAAGTAAGTTTAAATATGACCGTTATTGATTATTAGTCTAATTTATCGTGAAATCTATTCTTGTACTCGTTAGTATTAATAGGCTATGAAATATTTCTTTATACAAATTGTAAAAATACCCATTATAAGAATAGTTTATCTTTTATTGTCTGGTATTTATTTAGGTCATTGAGTACACAGTCACAATGCAACTTTAAAATTTAATTGAAATATACAGGATCGGACAAAGGTTGTTTCTTTGGAACATAGTTTAATTTTTAATATATTATTCTGAAATGATGTTTATTAGTTTCAAGGTCTGAAAACAATGTTGGCAGTCAGGGTATGCAACTGATAACCTAGTGGTTCTAGAATATCTTTGTAGTTTGATTGTTCTTTTAATTGAGGCCATTTCCTATTAATCTGAATTAATATCAGATTAATCTTAGAATCTTAGAAGTTCCTCTCGTAAACATTATTACATAACTGTGTAATTCTGTTTGTATTTCAACAATTTATTGTTTAAAATCATTGTAACATTGATATTTCATCATTATATGATACTTATTTCATTTTGTGAATCAAAATGCAAAAGAAATGTTCAAATTTTTTTTTAAGTTCCTTTAAATCACTAGATGTCTCATCCAGAAATATTGCAGTTCTTAAATTTTTACATAACTGCATAATTCTTTTTGTTTTTTAATAGTTTCTTACTCAAAATTATTGTAGAATTGGTGTTTTATTATTATATAACATGTTTAATTTTTGTATAAAAATGCTTTTTTTTTTGCTGGCTCATAAGCTTATGTTTATTTCTCCCAGTCAAATTTCAGTGTTCTTGGTTATCTCAACATTTATTTTATTTACATCTTCTGTTTATTTGGTTGTGAATTTATTGGTTGAACTCTTTGTTTATAGTACTGCCCTGGAAGTTCTTGCAAACTTTGATTGGTTCTCAGCTTTGAAAAGGGATACAGCCTTAAAATCTGATAACTGTCAGAAAGTGATTCTCAACTTTCACAAGGGCTACAGCCTAAAGCTAATTAACCCTTAGAAAGGGGGAGATTCTAAGATTTAACTTTCTGTAGGTGAGAATACAATAATCCAATATAAAAATTAGTTGTGGTTTTGAAAAATGCTCAATTTTAGTGCAGTAAGTTGTAAAGAAGCAACCTCAACAGAAAGTTTGAAATACCTACCAAATAACTCTGTGGTTTCTGATGGTATCCCAGTCATGCCTAATAACTTTTATTCATTATATTATGTTTCTTTGAAATAAATACACTTCATGTGAAGATATTTAGTAGTAGGAATTACATTAAAGCTGAGTCCTCCAACAGCAAACTGTTTAGATGACACAAATATTTTTATTGAATATGTTGTTAAGTTTGGTGTATTCAAGTAATACAAAATTTAAAAGAGCAAAGAGAACATACTTTTATTGAATACAAACTATTACAGTTACATATAAATTGATTTGGCCACTAATGCTGTTGGCCAAATATCCCATTATGAAACCTTTCGAAGGAAATGGTAATGCCATTATCACAGATGATGTCATAGTTCACCAATAAATTGTTCTCAGTCGTAATGTGTTTATGTGATTACTTCATTCAACAAATAAAGTATGAAAAGAAATACATTCCTCATTATCAAACAAGTTAAAACAGATAGGATATATGGAAATGAAAAATTTTGATGAAAGAAAAACAAAAGTAACAAGAAAGGACTTATTTTTTGGAAAACAATGTTCCACAACAAAATTTAGGAAATTTTACAGCTTTGAAAAGCTGGACAAATTCAGAAAATAATTTATTTAGGAAGTTTGTACAAAGTCACATGCAATTTTTCTGTTTGAGAAATTTTCAAAAAATGTAAGCAGATATCAGTGATACCCTGATGGTCTGAGAAGGGTTAAACCAATACCAGTGTTGCTTCTAGGATGTATACTTTGCATATTTACATTGTTTTGATTGCCACTGGTGTAAAATAATCATTTGCTTCCATACCAGTCCACACACACATACACAAAAAAGTAGTATATATTCAATCATAATAGGAAAATTCAGACCAGTAGTTAGCTCATTTGGATGTGGAAAGTGAATGGAATTGGCTGCATTACATTGGCATTTGGTTGTGAAGGAGATTCCCTTGATGTTATAAGATATTCATGGTTGATAATTGCAGAAAAATTAAAATTTCAAAGATGTTGAAGAAGCTGTTAATTTTCAAAAAATATTACTACAGTTTTCTATTCAAATCAGTGAAAAATAGAAATAAAAAAATAGTCACAGGAAATATGATTGCAGTGTAAGTTTTGTCTGTGCATGTGTTTACATGAAAGTGGATTAATCAACCAGCTCACATACCACATTTTATCATATTTTCAGTACAAAAATGAAACAAATAGCATGAATGAATTTACTCTTTCTTTGATTAAAAGTTACTCAATCATGTTATGCTTGTGAAGTTGATACCTACTTCATTACATGCACACTTTCTGGAAGTCATTAGGAGATTTAGCCTTCTTGAGAAAAGTCCTAGAAGCAACACTGAACACTATCATATGTTTTGAACACAAAATATTTTCAAGTTATTAACCCTTAAACAGCAGTGATGATACGGGTGGCATCATCAACTGATGATGGCCGTCATTTATAGGTTAATTTATGTGTTTTATCATGCATAGTACATTTAATGTTTAAAGAAAATCCTTCATATGAAGTTTTATGAATCTTCTTGACTGCTGTGATGGATGTTAGTATCCATTGATTTTATTGATTGTTGAAGTTTTCTGAGGTTAAGCACGCATATTGCTTTTTATGTAATGTAATGTGCCAAGAATTCTGAAATGTTAAAATCAACTTTATCATATAGGTACTTAGATATGTCTTTATTTATTGTCTATTTGAAATTTATGTATATGTATGTATTTGTCTTTATAGCCCTTCAGGTTGGCAGCAACACCAGTGGCATTTATCGATTAAGAGTTGCTCCCGAAAAGTACATCCACGTCCAAACTAGAAGTAAACGAGTTGCCTACAATCCTTTGACAAATGAACAGGAATTCATTATGGCAACACATTCAATTATTAGGTATAAAAATAGTTATTAAATGTATGTACATATAAAATAATTTTTTGTTACAAAAATATCCTTTTCTATGATGTAACTGGTTTTAATCTTTTTTGATATGTGTATCAGTATTGTTCTATGAAAAATATTTTGTATGAAAGGCTGGAAATGTGATAAAAATTCAGGTTTGTGTTGAATAAATTCAATTGCAAATGAATATACACTGTTATCTGTGTATTCATAAAGTTCAATAGTTTATAGTTATTAGTATGTGAAAAGTTGTATTTTTGTGCATTTACAATTTTATTTTAATATAAAACTGATTTGTATTCTAGTCAAAAATGTTAATTTGAAAGTAAACCTTATTAAGAAGTTTGACAAATCTAGATACAAATGTTGCATTTAGATAAATAAAACAAAATCTTATTAGTTGTAGTAGAAAATGTAATTACAACAATTGTTAAATGAATGTAAATGTCAGTTTTCTGAAACATTTTTTTGTTCATCCTTGTACATCAGTTTTTCATCTTGATTTACTTGTGATGTACTTTTCCTGTTCCTATATACTAGTAAAGTGAAGAGCATGTGCCTATTGTTTATTTTAACAAGATAAATGAGGTTGTGAATAAACTATTTGATTTCTACATTTTTTGTTGCTATTCTGGCCAGATGTGGCTTAGTGGTTAGTGTGTCAGACTATGGATCTACATTCATGTACGGACCATGTCTGTAAAACAGGAAATAATAATAAAATCAATTGTATATTTAGACAAAAAGTGTGCTACTTGAAAGTTAAATTGTAAAAAAAACAACTGTGATAAACAATACAAGCTTGGTATTTGAATGGCTATAATAGAAGTTTGGTTTAAAAACAATTATTATGGACTAACAAAACAGAACACAGATGTGTTGGCTGATGTACAATCTTTATGTTGAATTTTATACAGTCTGTATACACATATAGCAATTGTGACTGCCCAACACAATGGTTTTAGGTAAGTATAATTTTGTATTGAAAATTGCACATCAGTGGTAGCATTTGAAAACACAAAACTTTTATATAGTTTACACAGTACCTTCTTTGAGGAGCACAACTTACACTGTTTTTTGTACAGTGTAGAACCAGAAAACTAAAATATTTAGATGCCATATCAATAAGCAAAATCATTATCTATATCTATGAATAATGTTTTGAAACAAACAGTAAAGTTTATAAACTTTCTTTGTCTTTCCATTGTTACAAATGATGGTTCACTGATATTTCAGTGAATACTCAGTATATTTTCCCCTCTTTTGTTTGGAAAGGGGTAAGTACTGTCAGATCTAAAAATGACATAAGTTTTATTTTCAAGCAAGCAGGAACATCAGTCACATTCACACTTAGATAACAGAAACGGTAATGACCTTCATGACCACAACTTTGAAGGTGGAGCTATTTTTAGTTAACCTCCTTATAAGAGTAATTAGGATAGAAACTTGTGTACACTGTGCATGAGAATGAATAAAGAGTAATAAATTTTCTCAATGAATACACGATCTTAAAATGTGATGACTATCGTAGTAGAAAACAGTGACTATTTCCATAAAATCCAGCACAAGACAGTAAACCAGTATATTGACTTTTTTGTGCAGGAACCTTATTTGTTGGGGTCAGTGTGGCATTTAGTGGTTAGTATGGTCATATTGTGAATCTTAAAATTCATGGTTTGACTCTTGTTTTTTCTTTGACAGTGTGTTCTGTAGGTGTGTTATAAGTTTGATGGGCAGTTCCACTGTTCATTTAGTGTATTCCAAGAGTTTGTGATTGGTGCTGTTGACTGTATTTTATGAATTCAGAATTAGGGATGGATAATGCAGAAAGATCTTGTGTAACAGTTTGCTGAAACAACCAGTGTCATGAATTTTATTTATGAATTTATCAGTGTTGACTCATATTTTTCACCTGATTATACTTGTTGTCCATGTTATCTTTGGTATGTTCCTCAGTTAATTAATTGTTTTAGTCCATGGATGCAACATGTTTCTACTTTTAAATGTTCATTTAAGGCTAATAATTGTGAACTTGTGTATCAAGCCAGTTTAGTTTAACTAGCATCGGTATTAAGTTTTATAAGCTGTTATGAGGTTCATATGTTAATTTGGCATAAAATATAAACTGTAACCCGGGTATGTTGTTGAACTGCACTGTGTGAGGTCAAGCCCATTTGTTGTGTATTTATTTATTTATGAAAATATGCTTAATAATGAATGATAAATTCTGTAGCCCAGTATGATGAGTGGTAGTATATTTATAACACCGTAATGAATGGTTGTGATTATAAGCATTGTAAGATCTTGTAACTCTTTGTATATGGGCTCTGTCATTTTTGATCAACCTTGTAACCACCATGTAACTATGAAACTATAGTTACTGTACAAAATTTAGTAAACATTATACCACTGTTGTTCACTAAAATCAGGTTTGTTTGTTTTGTAAATAAAGTATAGTTTCCAAAGATTTGTTTGTGAATTTATGAAGTATTTACTGAGTTGGCTGTAGTAAAAAGTGGTTTTTTATGCTATGAGTAGAAATATTTCTTTTCATTTTACAGTTTTCACATTTTATTCATATAGCCTGTAGAACCTCCAAAATTAGTATCAAAAGTTATTTTGGCAAAACTTTGTACAGTCAGTCTAGACTGACTGCAGGCTGTAACAAACATTTAGAAACATTTATCCTGACAATTTGTACTTTGTGACATTTTCACTCTGCTTGCTTTTAATTTTGTTCTTGTGCAATGCCCTTCACACCTGAAGTACACAAGAGGTAATTAAACAAAGTGGAAAAACTTGGTTTAACAGTAGATCAGGTTATAGTTAGGATACAGTTAACTGTCTTGTGAAATTGTATTTACTTTTTTTTTCTTAAACTTTTTATTACATAATCTCCTAAGATTATAATTTTCACAATTTAGTTGCTTTTGTTAAAGAATATACAAAAATTTTGTACTTATATTAGGGATGATGTCTATTTTGGTAATTTGTACATTGAGAGCATACTTATATAGCACTAGTCTTTTTCTGTACTGTATCATTCCTTTAGAAAATCATCAATTTTCCTTTCAAATATACATTTTAAAACAAAAATAAACTAATAAAATTTCCAAAACTAATTTAATTGACTTTCCAGGAAAGCTATAAATAAGTCAAACAATTTGTTTCGTGCTCAGAGCAGAAAAATATGATTGCAAACAATGAAACTGAATTAAGTATCTACTTCTAACAAGTTGGAAACCCAGGAAATCATGGAAGGAAAGAGAGGAAATCTAAAATTGGTAACTCGAAGTATAGATGTATTATGTGCCACAGAGGAGTAAAAAATTGAATATTTACTTAAATATTTCTTTTTGAAACTTGAATAATAATATAACAGTTGGAATTATAAACTACAATTCAATGGTGAGCTCATTGACATACATTGGCAAAATTGTTTAATTAAATGTTTGATATAACTATGTAAAATAGTCTTGTAAATGTTGAGTCATAGGGTATGAAATAAATTAAGACATTTTTAAACTTATTTGTTTTGTGTAAATGGTTTTTAACTTTAAGAGTGCATCAGTATTTTTACTTTTTATAAATATTCAGAATCTTTAAATTAGTAAAACCTACAAAGATCAGTAGATGGTTTACCTCTTTTATCAGCATCTTTTAAACTTATTTTGATATATATTTTAGTTCAACATGTTTTATCTATTCAATAGAGACCCCGACTTTCCAAATGTGAGTCAACGAAATGGTACTCCTTTTGTCACTGGAAGTTCTTCCCATCCAGTAGTATGGGCACTGGTGCCACTTTAAATGCTGTAGTTAGTGAGCCTTCTTCTAGCTCCCTTTATTCCAGCCTTACCTCATTGCCTTCATCCTCTCATGAAATCAGCTTTGATGATTTTGGCCTTGAACTTTCTCTTCACCAAACTGGGAAATAGCATCAGAAATGACAGAGAAGTATTGACTTCAAGCAGTACTGTTCCCAGTTCTTCATCAGTGACTTGTGCCAGTAGTGAAAGTAATGCTAGGTTGACTTTGAGTGTTGTACAGCAGGCCCAATTGACTACCAGTGTCTTCTCAACAGACACTTTACCTGTAACACATTCTCCAGCCCCTCAGATGACTTCACCAAGTAATGCTGGGGTTGGTAGACTAACTCCACTTACAACATACACATATAGTCCTCTTCAGGGTCCACCTTCAAGTGGAAGAGCAACTCCTGTGTTATCAGAGGTGAAGAAGGTGGAAGATGAATTATGTGTTATTTCGGACATTAACTCTGTTAACAGAGATGTTCCATTGGTACCATTTTCAGAGCATCACACTCCAGCTAGAACTAATCCAAAACTCAGAAATGTATTAGCTCAGAGTGTTGAGGATAGAAAATCTTCTGCTGAAGCAACTTCATTTTCAAAAATGTTTGGTGATAACAGTAGTTCACAAAGTAATGCTATAGGTCCAGAAAATGGTTTGGTAATAAAGGGAACATATGTAGTTACAGGTGATGAAAGCTCTAATACTTCATCCAAAAATGTAATATTAAGGGAACTCTTAAATCAGGATGAAGATGCTATTTCCGAATTCAAACCTCACTTTTCTAGTGGTGATATTAAAAGTGGAATGTCTTCTACAGGCACAGACAGTTTCAGAAATGATATAAATAAAACAACTTCTAAAACGCCTGTGAACAATAACAACATGCTTAGAAAGGTAAGATGATGTAGCTTAATTTTCTGTATGGGCTTTGTTGTTTTGACTGGCTTTGTAACCACCAAGTAACGATAAAAGTATACATACTATAACTTTTAGAATGGTACTTGTATTTTCACAAAATTTTGTTAGATTTTGTAAACAAAAAGTCATATTAGTTATCTTTCCTAAATATTTGTCCATGAGTATGTGGAGTCAGAGTATTGACTAGTGTAAGTCAGTCATATTTGAAAATAACATATTTTTTTTACTTACTTGAAAATAATGTGGTGAGTTATTTTTATTGTTTGACTGAATAATAGTATAATGAATGATTTTAATTATTCAATGAAAAATGTTTTTTTGTCAGGTCTATGTCTCATAATGAATAAAACAAATAGTAAACTTGGAAAAATCTTCATTTATTTAACATTTTTTCAAAATCTGTGTATACACATGTCATCATCAGGAAAGTTATGTACTATTTAGTAATTCCTAAACACCATTAAAATGAACCCTTGATTATTACCATTTGACAAATAACAGGCTTAATTGAATGTATTTTTGTTTTATCAGTGAATAAAAGTAGTGGTAGATAATTAATGATATTAAATGAGGATGCATAGGATAGGTTACTTCACTAACAAAGGCAGCACATTCTGGAAATTTAGGGAGAAACTACAGGCTGGCCTTTAAGTCCCTACCCATCCATATGTTGTGTCTAAACAACATTATAATACTAATGATGAGTTGAAGGTAGCTGTTACAGTGGCATTTGGAACAATAACCCCTGCTATGTCGAGAAAATGTCTCACAGAACATGGCGTAACATAATATTATACAGCGAGAATGAGGGACAGCACACAGATACACTGGATACATAAGATATATGGATGGGTAGGGACTTAGGGCCACCCTGTACACACTTGATCTGTTTAAAATAAGCTAATAAATTTTTACACCTTCTTGTGCATAGTACCCAAACCCAAAAAGTTTTCCTATGAAACAGTGCTTCATGTGAAATTAACTAAAGTTTATCCACTATCATTTTGAGTTTTGGAAAAAAAGCCAAAATTAGGTATAAAATTAGAGTATAGTTATTAATGATGCAAAAACTTTGTCAGGGAAAGCCTTGGACTAAATTAAATGATGAGTGAAGCCAACTCATTAGTTACATCCATTCAGTTTGGCCACAAATACAGATACAATTTTGATGTGTTTTTACATAGCTTACTGGTACTACGGTATCAGTGATATGGTATTGATGGTTATTTACCTTTACAACCAACTCAGTTCTGTGTTTGTTTTCATCTAGTAGCCCATTGTATTCAGCAGTTCACACTTAAAAAAAGTGAGACGAGCATACACTCGCGTCCGTTCACCACCGGTGTCTCTTTGGCAATTCACAAAAGAGCCTGCACTCCCAGTTTGGGTTAATGTGCTCTCAACAATAATACCCATACCATAGATCATCAGTGCCACAGTAATAAACTGGTGTATTAGGCAAGATATAAAAGTATCGCTATTACGGGTGATAAATAAGTAAAGTAGCACATTAACAAGAGTGATGATGACAAATTTATACAATCAATTAACAAAGCACCTAAAGAAAAATTTATGTACATTATTGTGCAAAAGTACAATTGAGCACCTCAAATCTCTAGGACTGCCAAGTGTAAGATGATTTTCATGTTGGAAATTTATTCATGTTTTATTCGTTAACTTGGTCGATCTGATAGTCACCATAAAAATATGAAATAAATCTGAATTATTCTTGTTTTTCTTACTAGAATGACTACAGATTATAACAAATCTACATTTATTTATCCTAAATAGCTTTAGGTTCATAACAGTCTACATCTCTTTCTACTTAATTATATTGTTGTGTTACATTTTGAACTATGAAACAAGCTGTAAACCTCTCAGTGAGCACACGTACATATCTTATGTTAGCTTACTGAATGATGTAAAACATGAGTTACTTTTAAACATATCTTATGGAGAAATCATTTTATTATTATTATTCATTACCATACATAATCTGTTTTTAACTTAACAAGTCTCTAATTGTATAACAATAAATAAAAGAAATATACATAAAAACATGAAATGTAGCACTTACATTTATCTTGTTGTTGTTTTGCTGTCAGCTTCCTAATAAAATTTAAAGGTACTTTTTGTAGTGATGGTACTAGTACATTAAATAATTTTTATTTATTGGAAAGATACACAAAAAACATACAATAATAATACACACAAAAAAATATACTATAATTATTATAATTTAACTTGTCTTTCTTACTACAGCACAAGTGCCCTAAGATAATTCCTTCTGCCCTTGAACTGAACTTGGTGAGAGCAACTTTTAATTTGTAAACAAAATAACTAAAAATTTCTACTGTGAACAATAAAGCATTATACAACATTCACTAAATTAAAACTTTGTCTTTCTGTTGGTCATAGATGGTATAATAGAAATTCTCAAAGAGAGGTATCAGCAATTTGTGATAGAATGTGATAGGTGAGCCTTATTTTCTAGTTTATATCTGCAAATATAGAAAATTGAAGGCAATACAAAATCAGACAAATTTGTCAGAATAATATCTGTAAGGTAAAAAAATAATTTACATTAAACTTTAGACTATACAAAAGAGGAATGAAGAAAAAATCTAAGTAATGGTTAGATGGTGCAAGCAAGTCTCACAATTCTTGTACAAGAGGAAATTGAAGATTTATTTAAATACTTCTATTTTAAACTACTTTCTACAGTTTGTTGCCATATTTGTATGCATTTATAATAAAGTAGTTTAAGTTTTGAATATAGTTACTGTGAAAGGTTGTGACATGTACACTTTGAGTTACTCATAGTAAGAAGGTTAATTTGTTTCAGTTTTTGCTTTAAAGATGTCTTTTGATTTGTTATAGGTAAGTCAGTATGACTAACACTTAATAAGAGCCATTTTGGGATTGTCTTTTAAAAGGCACAAGAACTACTATGATTTTTAGAAAGTTATTCTTGTAGTATAGAGGGAATTCTCAATCTTCTGACCCATCCTGTACAATCAAGTTGAAGTCTGCATATAAAGACACTTTATGATGTTACATTCATAGGTTAATTTAAAAAAATGTTCCCATTGTATACCAATAAACTATGTATGAGAATACAGTTTATAACTCAAATTTTCAAATTCATTTCAAAATGGAATATTGTAAAAAATCTCATTATTTTTTCTGTATCATGATACACCTGAGCTCCAATTTTTCACTTTAGAAATTTTCATCTTCTGTGATAGGCTGCTGCTGTTTCCAACCAATTAAAACACAGACTGTGTGCTTAGTAACAAGTTGTAATCTAAACTTTGAA
>NC_134832.1:128829754-128873424 GCF_004210375.1 Tachypleus tridentatus | reverse complement strand
CAGTCTCCTTTTTTTGTTTTATAATGAAATTGTTTCTCCCCTTGGTTGGTGTTCTTTCTCCTATTAGCTTATTGATGTTGGCAGTCTGATTTATTTGCCATTAATGTTTCATATACTCTTTATCATTTAACATATTTTATTTATCCAGGTTATTCTTTCCTCCATAAAATCTTGGCTGCTAGATATGGTTACTCTGATTTCCCTTCCTTCCATATCCTGTCCTTCTGTGTCCTGTATGTGCTCTTCATTGTTATATTGCAAAGCTTCCATTCATGATTTTCCATTTCCATCTATTTATCCCTTGAAACCATCTTCTGTTAGTGATTTTTCTCCTTCCACCATATGGGTTCAACTTTTGATTTGATTGGTTTATTCCTATGTTTCTTTATCCTCCCATACATTGCTCCAGGTGTCTTCTCATCAAATTTGGCATCTTACCTTTTCTCTGGCATCTCATCTTCATCGTCTGTTGGAGGAAATTCTTAGGCATATGGACTACATGTAATATGTTTCTCTCATTATTTGCATAGGCTTTTTACTTCCTCTTCAGGATGTTGTCTTCTACCTGTGACTATTCTTTAGACTTCCATGTGACAACAAGCTTGGATAAGTTATATTTCATCTTTTTCTACATTTTCAGAGGCCTTATTTCCATTCTCATTGTAATTCTCTGTTTGGATCACACTCCATGGCAAGTGTTGCCTGATCAAGTATTCTTTAACCTTAAAATCCACACTTTTCTGCCATGTATACACACCTAAATATATTCCATGGCCATTCAGTGCACACTGTTGAGAGGGGGTATTCAACAAGGTTGCTTGAGGATTAACTTTGCAAGAAAATTGCCTCACAAATACACCCATCCCAGACTGTACCAATCATGGACTACAGGAATAAAACAGAATGTGATAGCTGCCTGTCCTGTCATTCCTTATATTGAATACATCAGCTTGGTTTACTTCAAAAAAACAGTTTCATGGTCACCTATTTCACTATCTGAGGTGTTGACATATTTCCAAACTTTCCACCATGTATCACACTCCTTTTTCTTCGAGTGGAGTTTGGTGTCCTTATCAATTTTCAATTCCAAGTCACTGTGGTAGTGGAATGTGGGGCATTGTCCTGAATTGTTTAATGGCATAAAATATCTACAAAAATACAATTCAGTGCAGAGTAGGGAAGTGGTTTTCTGCTGGTGTAGATGACATCATATATATAGACCAAAGGAGTGAGACCTCAAATTGCAGTTCACTTTCGTTTGGTTGGGTTTCATCATCCTGGTCCCATATGAAAGTCAGTTCCCATTGGCTGGATTTTGGATATAGAGTAAAGCAAAAAAAACATAAGTTTTTGCACATTGTAGTATGGATGTTTGACTTCCTCCTTCAATTATACTTTATCTGTATTGTGGAGGCAGGGCTGAATTATTTATCAGGCACAGTGCCTAGTGCCTATGCAAACTATAGGTCCATGAACATTTTTCATAAAAGTTAATTTTTGGTTTAACTTATATGGCTGGTAGGGCCTACAAACAATAGGTGCCTACGACCAACAATCGTCTTGATACAGCATGATTCTGTACATAAATGTACTTCCTCTCCACTCAAAATGAGTGCTTCAATTCTCCACTAAAACTCAAAACAGTAATTTGATAGAACTGAATAGAGGAAGTTGCATGTATAATGAGTGTATAGCACTTTCCTTTGTGGAGGATTATCCATGATAATTTGCATGAGAGGCATTAAAATGAGTCATTTCAAAGGAAGGGAGGAAAAGGCTTGTGGCATGTTTTTCTTTCTTTTTAAAGGGCAGCACTAAATGAGACTAGTTATATGAAATACATTTTCAGTATAGGAAACATAACTTTCACTGTTGCCCTGCTTAATATCTTATTTTGTTGGAAATCACCTATATTTTCATGAAATTGGGATCATCTAGAAATTTTCCCTCTCTCAGTATGTTTTCTTGGCCTCCAAATTAACAAGGCACCTTATATCCAATTTTATATTGTAAGCCTCAATATGGATATATCATCCAGTTGTAAAAGAGACCCAAGGCATCTCTCAGTCCTAACTTGTTAATTTGGAGGTCAAAAAAACATCCTGGATGGAGGGAAACATTTCTAGAAGATCCCAAAATATTAAAGAGTCAGTGAGTTTAGTACAAGGTAGATAAAAAAAGATTGAAGTAGGCGATGCAACTTTGAACATTTTACAGTTTTAAGTCAGATTTATCATACTAATAAGATACAGTGTATAATGTAAGCCAGTAGTGAAAAGGAAAGCATGGTTTTCTGTGGACAAATATTTAGTCCCATCTCTTTAAGTAAGGTGTACTTTCCCTGAATTCAGCTTGATAGTGAGGATGAATCACATGTATTAACCTGGTTTTGCTTGTGTTATTCAGTTGTTATAGTAGTGAGGTACAATGTATGTATAATGTAAGTACTGTGGTTCCTGGGACACAAACAGCACAGCATAAAGATAGACTTTAATACAATAACAGTTTCCTTACTTGACTATTTTCCATGTATTGCAACAAAGGCATTTCTGTTGAATTAGACAATGACTGAAGATGGAAATTGGTCATTTAGCAAACACATTATGCCCATGATCTTTGTATGGATGATTTATGGACAAAATTGAAAGTGCTTTTGTTGTTATTTTTTAAAGCTTTTAACATCTGGGGAAATAAGGTTAACACAATATGTTCAAATCAAGAAATTTTAAGAGTTTGGAAAATTTGTACCTTATGGACCATCACACTTTAATGTTATTACCTAAAATTGAAACTGTTTATTTAAACCACATCTGAAACATAAAACCATTTTTATCAAAATCTAATTTCAAAGATACCCAAGAATAATTAACTTCTTAATGTTTTAGGTCAATTAGGAATTGTATTTTTTTTTTTATGAGATTTAGTTTTCTGTGAAGAGATTTATTTTTGTTGTTGATTAATTAATGAAATTCCTATTGTAGTTTTGTTCTTATTTATTTTTCAGTTGTGTTTTGTAAATAATCCGAATACTTAATAATCCGAATACTTTATTTTCTCTTTCATGCAATCGTATTACTAACTCTATTTATCATCATCAACAGAGAGTGCAGGGAAATGTTTTTAAAATTAACAAAATGTGTTCATACCTTTTACATCTTTATAGAAATTTATTAGTATAGTCATCTTTTTCACATATTTGTAATTTAATGTCTTTATCTTTTCATTTATAGTTTATTTTTAACTCTCCTTTAAAATTCTTTGTCTCTATTTATTTTGATATGTTAACTGATACCAATAGGCTTTTTATGAAGAAGTTATTTTGACAAATTCCCCACATAGATGTGTTGCCAAAACAGGATGGCTGTTATAGATTCCATCTTGTTTATAAAGCTTTCACAATCCATGTAACAAGTTAAGCTTATAAAAACCATTAAATCACCCAAATATGATTTTTAAAACATAAATTATACACAGGCAACTAAAATATAAAATTAGATTTAAGTACAGTTCAACTGTCTCTAACTATAGCATTTTGAGGTAACAAACCACTGTAAGTGCTGTAGACAATAGTACTGCAGGCTGTTACTTCGACTTCAGTACAAAAACTCTATACCAATTTCATAATAAGTATTGGTGGAGTGGAGTGTAAACTGAGCTCTTTATAACAGCTTTGTACACTTGTATTAACTAATTACTTGTACATCATAAATTTGTTTCCAAAGTATAGAAGATTGTCATAGCACCCATAAAAGGCTGTAAAATCTATTTCTCTTTTGCAGTGGATTCAGTTCTAAGACTGCATTTATTGTATGTCTCAAAAGGACATGTGAAAATACATTGGTATCTAGACAGTTGTATGCATTGCGAGCTTATGTGTTTACAGTGAGTTTTTGTTAAATTGGAGATTTTATTTATATAACTTGGATCATGTGACAAGCAAACTATGTGAGCAAAATATTTATTTTAAATGTTTCTGTTGTAACAAAGAATTAAAACTTGGGATAACATAAACATTAAATTATATACTATAATGTTAATTTCATTCACATGCATGGATTGTAAAGATGTTTAATTACATTTTGCACATAATTCAGTAACTTGCATATAAATTAATTTTAAAATGCTGCTGTTCTGATCAGATAAACAGATATGACTTTCAGTGTTATTTTGTTTATCAACACTACTCATCATTGAGGTTCTGATGTGAGTACATAAGACTATGTGATTTAAATGCTTCTGTGTGCATTTTAATCTGGAATTTTTTTGCCTGTTGGCTTCAGTCAAGAACACTTTTATATATCTGGCAACCAAATGTATACACGAGATTTACATTCATTGTCAGTGACATCCGTCTATGTATTTATGGCATTTGAACTCGTGATTACAAATGTCACATATATGTTTGTAATTGATACATTTTTGTTGACTTTGCTCTCTTGAACTTAGAGGAATCCAGTTACATGTCTTATCACAGCTGTAAATGAGAGTGACTTATTTTGTCACGTAATTCTTGGAATTGCAATTTCTTCATGCTTTTATTGTCTTTTTTTATATTTTTTCTGTTGACTAAATCACTGGACATTTTTACAGGCTTTAAAAGAATTTCAAAGTAATTGTTAATCAGATTGTTTACTTCTGCTATAATTATTTTGGTGAACTTTGTATTTGGTCATTCTAATTTGCTTGAGAAACATCTCTAGAATACTTTAGAATCCTCTTTTCTTACTCTTTCCTGAAACATCAGGCAGGTCTAGTTATCTGAATGGTAAATGGTGAACAAGTTTTTGTATTTGTCTAGTTCATCCCATAGTTCTGATGCTCATGAACTGTCACTGAAATTTTCACAAAAGAAATATTGTTTTATAAACACCTAAAGTTAAAAAAGGACAAAACAGTTACTGTATGGTCACTTCAGTCTGATTGTTAATTGAGAACTTTTATTAACTACTAGATACTAGTTACTCATTACTTTTTTATCCTGTGTTTTGACTAATCTGCTTCCATATTCTTGGAAATCTCAAAGACCTATTTATTTAGTGGTTGTGGCTGAAAATCAATCATTAGTCTTCTTGATACAGAGACTGGTTTATATATATACAGTAGTTTTAATATTCAGTGACCATCATGGAGGTCTGTTTTCTTTTTTTTTAACTTAAGGAGTTTCAAGTTTGTGTTATGTGAATTTTGTTGCATATTGCTTTTTCTTTGTATTAGAGGATGATCTTGTGTGTGTCTCAGGTTAATAGGCTGGCTTTATTGGTCACGAGCCATTGTTAGGGAAGGTTGTATAAAGTTTTACTTGTACAGGTCTCATGCTTTTCTAGGTACAAGAAAGCACTGTGCTGGTCTACAGTATATAAAATCCTCTCTTACTTCACAAAAGAAATATTGTTTTATAAACACCTAAAGTTAAAAGGACAAAACAGTTACATTATTTAACTAGTTTTTCAAGCAACTGCCCTTTATTAGGTTTGATATTGTTTAAGTTTATTTACTTTTCTCTTGTTTCAACATAACTGCTCATTGTTATTTGTGAATATTTTCCACTTTTAGAAAGAAATGAAGGATGTTTATTGGATAGCATTGTTAAATTCTATAACAGTATGACATCATTCTCAGTCCTAGAATTAATGACCTTTGTGCATCTCTTAAAAAAATTTCAAAACAACTTTGTAATTTATTTTTATTTTTTTATTAATATCACTTATATTTTAATTCATTTTTCTATTTCCCATATATTAGTATTGTTTCCTATATATTAATATCAATATTATCACCTATATTTTTATTCATTTTTCTTTTTCCCGTATATTAGTGTTGTTTCCTATATATTAATATCACCTATATTTTTATTCATTTTTCTATTTCACATATATTAGTATTGTTTCCTATATATTAATATCACCTATATTTTTATTCATTTTTCTATTTCCCGTATATTAGTATTGTTTCCTATATATTATCACCTATATTTTTTTATTCATTTTTTATTTCCCATATATTAGTATTATTTCCTATATATTAATATCACCTATATTTTTATTCATTTTTTTATTTCCCATATATTAGTATTGTTTCCTATATATTAATATCACCTATATTTTTATTCATTTTTTTATTTCCCATATATTAGTATTGTTCCCTATATATTAATATCACCTATATTCTTATTCCTTTTCTATTTCCCATATATTGGTATTGTTTCCTATATATTAATATCACCTATATTTTTATTCATTTTTCTATTTCCCGTATATTAGTATTGTTTCCTATATATTAATATCACCTATATTTTCATTTTTCTATTTCCCAAATATTAGTATTGTTTCCTATATATTAATATCACCTATATTTTTATTCACTTTTTTATTTCGTTATATTAGTATTGTTTCCTACATATTAATATCACCTGTATTTTCATTTTTCTGTTTCCCAAATATTAGTATTGTTTCCTATATATTAATATCACCTATATTTTTATTCATTTTTTTATTTCCCATATATTAGTATTGTTTCCTATATATTAATATCACCTATATTTTTATTCATTTTTTCTATTTCCCATATATTAGTATTGTTTCCTATATATTAATATCACCTATATTTTTATTCATTTTCTATTTCCCGTATATTAGTGTTGTTTCCTATATATTAATATCAATATTAATATCACCTATATTTTTATTCATTTTTCTATTTCCCGTATATTAGTATTGTTTCCTATATGTTAATATCACCTATATTTTTATTCACTTTTTTATTTCCCGTATATTAGTATTGTTTCCTATATATTATCACCTATATTTTTATTCATTTTTTTATTTCCCATATATTAGTATTATTTCCTATATATTAATATCACCTATATTTTATTCATTTTTTATTTCCCATATATTAGTATTGTTTCCTATATATTAATATCACCTATATTTTTATTCATTTTTTATTTCCCATATATTAGTATTGTTCCTATATATTAATATCACCTATATTCTTATTCCTTTTCTATTTCCCATATATTGGTATTGTTTCCTATATATTAATATCACCTATATTTTTATTCATTTTTCTATTTCCCGTATATTAGTATTGTTTCCTATATATTAATATCACCTATATTTTCATTTTTCTATTTCCCAAATATTAGTATTGTTTCCTATATATTAATATCACCTATATTTTTATTCACTTTTTTATTTCCCGTATATTAGTATTGTTTCCTACATATTAATATCACCTGTATTTTCATTTTCTGTTTCCCCAAATATTAGTATTGTTTCCTATATATTAATATCACCTATATTTTTATTCATTTTTTTATTTCCCATATATTGGTATTGTTTCCTATATATTAATATCACCTATATTTTTATTCATTTTTCTATTTCCCGTATATTAGTACTGTTTCCTATATATTAATATCACCTATATTTTCATTTTTCTATTTCCCAAATATTAGTATTGTTTCCTATATATTAATATCACCTATATTTTTATTCACTTTTTTATTTCCCGTATATTAGTATTGTTTCCTACATATTAATATCACCTGTATTTTCATTTTTCTGTTTCCCAAATATTAGTAGTTTCCTATATATTAATATCACCTATATTTTTATTCATTTTTTTATTTCCCATATATTAGTATTGTTTCCTATATATTAATATCACCTATATTTTTATTCATTTTTCTATTTCCCGTATATTAGTGTTGTTTCCTATATATTAATATCAATATTAATATCACCTATATTTTCATTTTTTTTATTTCCCATATATTAGTGTTGTTTCCTATATATTAATATCAATATTAATATCACCTATATTTTCATTTTTTTTATTTCCCATATATTAGTATTGTTTCTTACATATTAATATCAATATTAATATAACCTATATTTTTATTCATTTTTTTATTTCCCATATATTAGTATTGTTTCTTACATATTAATATCAATATTAATATAACCTATATTTTTATTCATTTTTCTATTTCCCGTATATTAGTATTGTTTTCTGTATATTAATATCACCTATATTTTTATTCATTTTTCTATTTCCAATATATTAGTATTGTTTCCTATATATTTCTTTACATTATCATTTTCTGTAATTCCCGTTCCTTTTTATTTTTTTATTTTTCTATTCTGTGAAAACTGTTGTCACTGCCATCTTTCATGTAATGCACACATTTTTTTATGTACATCTAAACATGACAGGAATGTCTTATGTTATTACTGACATAAATGACATCAACATCTGTACTTGTAATGTGCCCTACTAATCATTGCTCTTTATTATCCTAAAAAGGAATATATAGTCAATTCTAGTTAAAATATTTTATGTCACCTTTATTGGGTTATATGTAGTACTGATAAAGATTTAAGCACTCATTCAGTTTCCCATGTTTCACATGTACATAAATAGTCAAAGGATTGTTAGGCTAGTTTGACCAGCTTGAAATGAATAGTGTATTTTGTTCAGTTTAAATTCTTGCTCTTGCTCAGTATGTTAGTTATTGATATTTCTTTCCCAAAAGTTTAGTAATGCATTTGAAAGCCATACTGTGTAACATTGAATAGATTCAAAATAGTTATTGGTATCTGAATAGACCTATTCGCTTAAAAGTTCCACCAGTCTACAGAAATACAGAGATAAAAGTTATAGTTTTGTAAATCACCTTTTGAGTATATGTATAAAGATTGGCTCTGCTTACTGTTAATAGGAAGATTTTGAATTTTTAATGAAACATTAAGAACAAGTTATGAAGTACTTTATAAAAATGATAAAAGTAGGATGAGATAGACTTAAAAATTGAAATAACTAACTTTATTTTAACTAAACATTTTAGTAAACTGAAAACATTGAAGATCTACATATTGCATTCTTTGGAAATAAGAAGCTTTATGGCTGTCAGGTATTTACAGTGTTAAAGAGTATAATGTGTGTGGTAGAAGGAACACTCTAAATGTCCCTCTGGTGTTAATATATATAATAAACAGTTTGTGTCATGCTTCTTTTTTTTAATAGTAATGGTATACAATTTATATCATTGTTTGGTATCAAAACTCCCAGTTGATATTGTTAGTTCAACTATGGTATTTATGTTGAATGTTTAATGTACATATTGCTTTGTTTTTTTTCTTGTTAACTTTGGTGATACAAGAAAACAATTTAATTCAGAAATTATTTAAAATTTAGAATTGATATTTTGTCTTTATTGAGCTTAGAGTAAGTTATTGCACAGTACATTTTTAAGCTTAATTATAAAACAAATAATACCCTAGGCTCACTTATTGCACCACGATAAGTTAAATAGCATTTTATTTATATTTTTTTTTCAGTTGTTTATTAACATTGAGGTATAGACAAAAGTAAGATAAAAAGTTACCAAGGGTTTCAATGGAGTAGTGTTTCTACTAAGCCTTTGTTATAATAATGTTTTACACCCAATGCTTATATTTAGGCCATTAAATACACCTTCTGTTACTAATGTTAAGATCAGATGATAGCTGGTTGTGTCTAAGTGTGAATGTGTAGTATTTAAAGTACGTCATTCCCTCCAGTCTTACACTGTTAAATTAGGATAGCTAGCTGACTTCCGTCTAGTTTTACACTGTTAAATTAGGGATGGCTAGTGCAGATAGCCCTCATGTAGCATTGCATGAAATTCAAAAACAAACATAATTAAAGATGTTTTAACTGTGGAAACTCTACTAAGTAAAATAGTTACATATATTTTTTGATATCATATCTTCCAATTATTTTAGTTTAGTCACAGAGTCCATCAGTCTCCTTTCACTAAAACTGATTTCTTATTATTACTTTCTGACTTATAGTGTACAATTCCTTCTTCTTGTAATTTTTGTTAGTTAATTTACGTATAACAGTTTACTTTATTTTGGTGCACTGGAATTTATCTTGCAGAATTTTTGTAGTTATATTTTCTTTTACTTCCAGATCTTTTCATGACATGGGACTGGGCAACCTACTTTCATGACTATGGACAAGAAAATAGTAAGTACTTAAAGGTAAACCCACAAGTTGCTGTAGTTCTGCTTGAAAAGTAAGTGGAACATATAAGTAATCAAAGTTAATTTTAAATGTCACTATGTTGTGCTTTATTATTAATTGTTAAAGTCTTTCCAATAATTATTATGCATGTTTTGATTTTCAAAAAATGAAGAAGAAAACGTATAGCCACCTGAAAAGTTGTACGTTTAGTTACCTAGTCATATGTTGCCCTTAAGATACCTGATACTATTGATGTCTTACTCCAAGACATGTCCTGCAAGATGTCAAGTTTCATTTTTTAAATGAAAAGTTAAGTCTTATTTAGTTTCTCAACTAGCCTTTGACAGGTGTAAATACAAATTTAGAAAGAATGAAGGTAAGATGATAAATAGTTGTAGACTGTGAATAAAGTAATGTTTTATTTTTACTTTCTTTAATGTTAGTTTGTTTTAGTATTGGTTAAATTGTTTGATATATATATATATATATATATATTTGTTTATGAGGATTATTTTGCATTGTTATCTTAAGATATGTGTTTAGAACAAAACTAAACCTCCTAAGCTAGCAGAATCTTGTGTTTGGGATTATAGCAAAAAAATTTGCTTGCATTAAGGGTACCATGACAGATGAATCAATACCTTCTAATCATAATAAGTTTGGTGGTATGTTAGATGTATATAATATTCGTTACTCATTTAATTTTTTATTTGAACTATATAGGTATTTTGTTTTGATCAGAAGTTTGAAACAGTTGTAGATTTTATTACCAGAAAGTTTCTCTCCGTAGATTTTTTATCATAGTAATATATTAAACATAACTTGAGAATTCTCTGTATTAATACCATAATTATTAATGAATCAATTTTAACTGTCAAAAGTTTAATAATAGTTGAATGTCTGTTGTGTGGTCAGTTAATCATACATGCATACAATTTGCACATATTCACAAGATGATAGGTTCCAATGCTTCAAATTAAATAAACATTCTTAGATTTTCATCTCCACGTGTAATGTGAGAGTAATAAAACATTGAATACAAAGTAGATAATTATTATCAATATATTATTTTTCTAAGGTAGATAGAAATAAAATCTTAAATTTATGGTATAATGTTTATAACTAAAATTCTTTTTTACAATTTGAAGTTAATAATCATGAATGTGTTAGTTAATTTAGCCATAATTAGTTTCATTTAACAGAAAATCACTTAAATTCAGAATGTTTGTTTATTCATATATTTAACAGTGCTTACCACAAATTTGCACAATTAATTGATACTTTATTGCATATAAATACGATAGTTTTCCTTAACCTTTTTTTTATGATAACTAGGTGTCTAGGCTTTCTATGATGAAAGAACACCTCATATCTGTTAAAGCATGTCTTGTTAGTTGGCATAACTAAGAATATAGGTACTTGTAGGAATATCATGAAGTGTATATTTTGTACAGGTTGATCTATAAGTAATTTTAAAAATTTTATATTTAAGGTTGTTCTATGTGTAAGCTTCTTTAAAATAGAAGTTATATATGGTTTTTACTATCAGCTTTGAGTTGTACTTACAAGATAAAATTCATGTTTTTTGTTTGTGTGTTGAAATATCCTTAAGTCATTCAATCAAAGTAATTTTTTAGAAATATGTAAAGCACATAAGTGTTTGAGTAATTTTGCACAGTAATTATATGTGTTTAGAAGTTACACTGTGCACAAAAGAAGGTTCTCCACTACAATAAAAATACAACTGTTCATGAGTAATTTGTTGATCCTGATTCTAAAAATTGTTGAATATTACTGATTACCTCTAGTTTTTGAGCTATGTTAGGTTTATTCTAAATATTCTTATATATTGTGAAAATAACTCTCTGATAACTTTATTTATTTATTGAAAATTGCATTTAAGAATGTTCAAAAACAACATGTAATTATATACTGACAATACATTTAAGCTATGTTTAAAACTTTCATCATGGTATTATTTTTTATTTCTTTTTACAAAATACCTGACTGACTTGTTGCATCTTTTATGTATGTTGTTAGTTTCATGCTATAAGAATCAACAGTAATCTTCCATCATCACAGGATTCCACTGTCTTTCTTGATGTTACTGTTCTATTATGGACATATCTTAAGGGAAGTGCTCACCAAGATTATTGCTCACTGCACCTAGATCACTTGATAAGAAGCTTAATTAAAAGTGTGAGAAGTGTAACTGTAGTGACATCTTGGAGCCAGTTTTCCTCTTGTTCTTAGGGATATCATTAATCGTCACAACATAGTTTTCATCTCTAAATTCTTAAGAAAATTTTAACAACCAGTTTGAGTGATTTCCTCGCAGTAAGTTCTTTCTGACTGAGTAATGTTTCAAAATCATCATTCATCAGCACTTCCCAAATCTGTGGACCAACAAAGATACCACCTTTTAGTTTTTACTTCACTAACTTTTTGAAACTAATAGACAGATGGAGTGATGGAAGAAACATATCTTAATGATTCACTGAAAGTTGAAACTCAACTTTCTGTTTTCCTGGTACGTAATTCTCTCACTGGCCATTCCGTTTTTTTTAAATGAATTTTATTATATCGGTTATCCCAGACAGACAAAAAGCTACGGTGTTTGGTATACTCACTTTATAGACTTAGCAGTAGTGGATATTTGATTGCTTCTTGTATAAGCTGCATGTTCTACTGTGTTCACAGCATTAATAACAGCAACCAATGGCTTAGTGTCCCCATTATGTAAAAGGACAGTTTTCAGACTAACTTTAGATGAATTGGTAAAATGTTTTCTTTCTTGAGAATATATTCAGTACTTGATTCTTCAATTAGTGCATCAACATTTGTACAGAAACACAAAGTATCTTGCATGCTGTAGTGAGAAGCAAAACGTTTATGATAAATTCCATTGCCGTAAATGAAAGTTCCCTATGCTGTTTCAGTATAAAACAAGTCACAAATCTGATCATTTCGCTCATCTTGTGTGATCAGATGAGGCAGTTTATGCTGAGATGCCACAGGGGTAAAATTACTAAATGAAGAAAGTAAAGATGATTCATTGTCCTTTTTGCAGTATAATTTCTATTTCCCACTTTGCTGCTGGATGTGACACAAGAAAATCATCCCCATGAGATACTGGTTTCATCACAGATGCAATCTCTGGATATTTAGTGTATTGTTTAGTTTTCTCTGAATATCCAGAAATATTAATGCAAAAATAACAGTAAGTTAGATGATCTTTGGGCTCACACTGTATTATTGAAATTGTCAATGACACAATTGCTCTTCTTTTATGTAGCCACTGTGTGGAGCCAGATTTGGAAACTGTACAACACATATGTAGCATAAACTGTTTAGGTGGTTTTTGGACTTGAAGTGAAAGCAGTCATTACATGAAATAATTTTCCAAAAAGTATAAAAGAATTATGTTTACAGAACTAGTTTAAAATATTTTAAAAACAAAATTTTGATTTTATTTGATTATATCACAGGTATGATGTGAGGAAGATGGACTTTGTTTTGAGTGTGCGCAGAGCCAGACAAAGTAACCAACTGAGTGAGTGAGTGAAAAGCAGTTGAGAGAGAGGTGTATCACTCTGCCCATTTTAAGCTCAGTTGAAGGACTCCTCAAATATTCCTGTGCAGAAAAGGTGAACATGGAATGAAGCAAAATTGGTGCAAGTCATTATAATTTTATCAAGAACAAGTAGCACATATAAACAATATATATGGAGTTTTACACCAATACAATACAGTTACTGTCTGAAGTTATCAAAAATTTATTCCTTTTGTTCATTAAACTTTCTATGTAAACTTAATTTCACAGTATAAACCTATTGAACTGAGCTGATTGTATGGTATTACACATATTGTTGATAAAGTAGTGAGATACTACAGTATCTTAAAATCTAGAGGTGATGGACAAATTCTGATTACCTATCTGAAACCAAAACTATTTAATTACCAAGAATCACTTGAGTTTTCTCTAGTAGCAAATGATTTGTTATGCAGTGTTACCTAAAGCATTGTTTAGGGCAAATTTGTGTGTGTGCAGACTTGTAAAAGAATTGATTCATTGATGAATTTGTGTTATAAAAATAAAAAGTTTTTTTTTGTTTTTTACTTTACAATGGTGCGTTTACACTTTATATTTTATAATGCATGCTTTTGAACCAATTGCAATGTTTATTTACTTGTGAAAAGTGTATAACTACCTTTCAAGTTGTTTTAGAAATGAAATTATTGCTAAAAATACAAGTTTCAAATAATGCTACATTTTTTCAAAGGGTCTTATTTTTTTTTAGGTAGGTCTTGTTCAGGCTTGTGAATGAAAAGGATTTGTACAATGTTAATAATATAATTTACTAATTTTTTAAAATATTATTAATTTGACATATCCATACTTTTAGTGTGATTTAATGTTCTTTACTCCCTTAATGGTGAGACAAGCAGACAGAAAGAAAAATATATTTTCAGCATTAAAAAAGAATCAACGAGACGAAGAAGTTGGTAGAAACTGTCCTAAAACAGCTCAGACAGTTAACATCAAACAGTGATTAGTATAATTGTACTTAATTCTTCCCTTTGTTACATATTTTGGTTTCCTATAATTACTGGCTTGGTGAAAAGTATCCATTCAGTTTTTTGTGTGTTTAATGAATAAGTAAAATGTGACTGTTCAATGTCACAAACATTGATATCAATTATTCTGAGAAGTGACTGAACCAGGCTTTCAGTTTCTACGTGATGAAGCAAAACCAAAACACTATTTGTGCATACCCACCAGATACCTGTCACAATCAGCAAAACCTTTTCAGGGAGCAAAACATTTTAAAAAAAATTGTTGTGCAGTGTAATTTGTGTATGGAGTAAAAAGGTTTATTATTTTAATTATACCTAATACAAATGTTAGATTAGACTAGCTTTCCCATAAGTTATTTCTATGTAATTCAATAGAGAGTGTGAGCAAGAAATTCTGAAATTTGTATATTCCCATTGTTGTATGACTTTCCAGTAACATAACAAGTACGTGATATGTATCTCAGGACAACTGGTTATACCAAAATAAAACTGAGAACAATGTTTTGACCTTCTTAGGTCATCTTCAGATTAACAAAGGAGTTTGCAACAGTTGTTCTGAAATACATTTTTACTTCAAGTTGGTCTCTCATCATCACGAAATGCATGATATATTGTTAATCACTTAACCTCCCCCTACATGTTGATATGGCATGTTTTTGTAAACATATAAATACAAAGATTTTTCTTTTTTTCCAGTGTTGCTTTTGCTTGTTTTTAAGTGGTGTAAAATGAGCAGGAGAATATGTCAATGTGAGGTTTCATAGTACTAAAAAACATAGGATTTTATAGTTAACTGAAGACTTTTAAGAATTACTACATAAGTGTTATTAATACAGATTATCTTTAGATACGTCTATGATCTGGCTGTCTAAGTAGGTCATAAAGGTTTTTAAGATTTTATTTCTTAGAAATAGCAAATAACATAAGTTGAATCTTTCAAACTGCATTATTCAAGAAAAAGTTAAAATACTTCCCAGAATTATTATGGTTTTTATACCTTGTGTATTATATAGAAACTGAAATACATCATGATGTATTCTTCCATATTAATATTGCTCTTGATACGTAGTCTTAAATGTGTTTAAAGATGGAACCTCTTTGCTTTCTACTTTTAGAATTACATTTCCCTGACATTGAAATCCTGACATAAGTAAGGAATTTTTTAGCATTAGTCATATATAAAAGAATTTCTAAAGTGTGGGACATCAGGTTTACAATTTTACCTATTTAAGGTTCAAAATATTTATTCTTCAGCTTTGTTTTTGTTAAGGTCTGGCACTAAAATTGTACTAATGTACAACTTGTAATTATAAATATTTATTCTTTATCAGTGAGAGTTAAATATTTTCTTTAGAGTGGTTGGAAAGAAATAGTTTTATTGCATATGAGTTCTGCAGTTATAACACTTAGAGAGACATAAAACAGGTAGATAATTGTGACTAACCAACAATAATTGGCTTTATAAGTACAATGAAATTATTTACATAGCTAAAACTCATTCAAAACAAAAAGCATAAGCTGTTATGTTACTGTAACTTTATTGAATGTTATTTTTATACATTTTAAAAATGTATGTTGGTACATTTTATCTGTTTTTATAACTTTAAAAAAATTAAAACAACTCGTAACAAGTGTGTGGTGCAAGTATTGTGTACATATTAACTGAAAGCATGAATTCTCATACTGTACATAGCTATCTTTAATATTAAATTAGTTTTCATAATTTTTGTGTGTTTTTCAATAGTTTGGTCACTGATATTCTTAGGGTGAATAAAAACAAGTGATAAAAGTCTGCTTAATGTAAATCACACACTACAGCATTGAAGTGTTTTATCTTATTACTCTCAACATGGCTACAGTTCAGTTACATTCATCTCTTGCAAAAAGGTGATATAACTATTTTAATTTCAGGAACTGATCCTAAATCTGTACTGTGTGTTTTTTATAAGTGAAAAGAAGACTATTTACGTAGACTTGAGATATGAAGATAATGTAGTTTATCTTGTTATCTATGTATCTACTAAAAACGTAAAGTATAAAAGTCTTTTAAATCAACTGTACAGTTTTCTGTGTTTGCATTATTAGTGTTAAACTCCTGAAGTGTTTTAAGAGTTTAAATGGCAATATTTAGTTGTACCTTTTAGAAAATTAATGTAGATAAATCTAATTCTGTTAAGGGTTTATATCTTTCTTTTCAAATATAAAAAGTTTAAATTCTATATTTTTTGGTCAAGATGAATTTTTATCTAATAAATAATTTGGATTTCAATCAGTTAATTATTACATACTGCACTTGATAAACCAGAATAAACATATGATGTCATAGAAGAATATTCCTGCAGCTTTCAAATAGTCAAAAATATTTTCAGAAGTAAAACCACAACAACAAAAGAAACAAAATTCCTGTCTTTGTTATTTTTCATCTTTTCCCTGAGCCTTACATTAAGATCATTTGTTCACAATCATAAGAGCTCTGGGTATCTAATATGTTGACAAACCAAATTACTGCTGCAGTAATATATGATCAGTGTATTGACTATAGAAATTCCCATTATAGCTGAACATGCTATAGGTAAGATTTTCAAGGAATTTAGTTCAACATTATATACAGACTTTAATTCTCAGGAAATTAGATTCATGGGTTTGGCCAGTGATTTCTTCTTTTCAGTGAAACAATGTTTCTAAGTAAGAATGTAATCAATAAGAAGACATTTGGACTCTCTGTTTTTCTTTTTTTTTAACAATTTTTATTTTAGTCTGTCATACTCCACACCATTTCAGGAGTTTTAGTTTTCCACTGCTTTTCATGCTTCCAAGTTGTTTGCTTTGGTAGAGAATTGCTCTTCTCATACTTTTGTTTCTGTTGATACCAGTTCTACCAGGGGACCAGTACATGTTGATAAACTTTACCATACTTCAAATATGGTTGATATGCCTGTGGTAGTTGTGACTCAGATGTCATTTGTGTGGCTTAACTCTTATTTACACATGGGAGAATTGAGTATTTCATGTCATTAATGTATGGATTTTGGTAAATTAGGTATTTATATTTCCTTTATCATCTGAGTTACTATAAATGAATTATAAACGAGATGTTGATTATTACTTGTGTTATTACCAGATAAATTTAATCATTTTGCAAGTACGTTAATGTTACATGCTTTGTGGTCTCAAAAATTTCATGGCATTGTTAGTTCATTATTAGTAATTTATCTAGGTATGTTTAGGCCTAGATTGTTTGTAAGTTGCATATTATTACTATTAGTAACATATAATTCTTTTATTTTTCAAAATTGTTAATTATGTGCTTAACCATTTTCTCTTCATAATCCACAATTTAATATTCTTCCCCACAGTGTCCACTTCATTGATATTTATTGCTCTAAATCATGTTTTCCATTTCAGGACTTTCCTGTTTGTTTGGACAAACCTCAATTCTTCTTTTACTCTATGATAATTTGTGCTCTTCTCTCTGTGAATAACTAGATAATGTTTACTTCTACTCATTCACAGTCCATAGACCACACTTCACTGATTCTACAAGATACAACAGAGGGAGGATTCCTAATGACAGTGGGGGAAATTCATTCTTAACTCCTCTCAATAACCCATTCATTTGGGGTAGTTTTCTTCTTTTCAACCTCATTTGGGCCTAGCCTTCTCCTTTTCAGGTTTGGAGCAAGCAGTTCACATGTTCTTCACCTCACATTTCTTGCAGTTAAATGTATTCTATCTTTGGGGATGTGAACTATGGATCAAACTTGTATGTATTCACTTTAGTGGGAACTGTGAGATCAGTGAAACTTCTCACCCATACACACTGCCTGCATCCATATAATAGTAACAACATTTACTAGTTCATGTCTTGCCTTGCGTATTGTATGTTATAAAATGTTTTTCATTTTATGTTGAATTTTCTTCATTAGTAAAACTTGTGATTTCTATGCTTATGTGATGTTAACGTGCATCTGCTTACAGAAGAACTGAGTCATTTAACCAATCAAAATAAGTGTTTGTGATAATTATTTTAGCAATCAATCAAAATTATGATTAAATCAGTTGTCATGAAAATAATAACCTGATTGAAATTAATGTTTCTCGTTATTTCAAATATCCAGATGATCAAAATATTTGTTAGGTACAAACTTACATAAGAGGCAGGTGTGGGGATGCTTTATGACTTCCATTGCCATTAAATTTACTATTCCTGTCATTGTTATTGCAAAGCTACAGAAGCTATCTACCACTGCACCAATTTTGAAATATTGACTGTCAACTCTCTGGCTATTTAAATAATTAGGTGTAAATTTCTTGTATTTTGATTTTTTCTCACACTGTGTGATGTTTTTACTTTACAATTGTATCACTATTATTTAAAGTTGTGTAAGCATGAGCAGATCTAGGACAGGAGCCTAAGTGGTCCAATCATTCATATTTTTAGTAGTAACAACTGTATTCTTCAGTTCTGTATGAGAGAATGCAGGTGAAGTGAAGAGATCCATAGGGGTTTACTTCATACACATTTTTCAGAGATTAATAATTATGTTGTTTTATATTATATTTGAAGAGGCATTAATTTAAGGTAGAGATAAGGGAGTTGAAACCTCATCCCTTCTAGCTATTCTTTTTTTCTTTTTTGAAAAGTAATACGTGTATCATTTAATGCTTTTATCTGTGGGGTCTCAACTCCTCCCTCCATTTCCCTCCTTAATTTGATTAGGAAAACAGTCAATAGTATTGAAAATAAATATTAGGTTTCAATATCTGTTTGATTGGTCTATTAATTACCTTTATTATTATTTATTTGAATTTAGTTTATTTTGAATCTACAACAGTCAGGTGTAGCTTCAGCCATTAACTTATGAATACAATAATATGAATATCAACTGAATGTTTCCCTGGTAAATTATCAGGCCTTGGTTTTTTTCCAGAAATTAACAGTGTGCATGCATTCTAGACATTATGGAGAATTGTTTTCCTTAAAGTAAGTGTTATTTTTTGGAATTTATAATGCACAATGGAGGGGTTTAGACATTTTCATTGTTGGTTGGTTAGCTTGGCATTTTATGGTGCAAAGCAACTAAGCTATATGCACCAGACATTTTGGTAATGAAGTTATAAAAAATTTACCTTTTTTCTCTAAATGATAATAAAAAACTTTATTTTAACCCAAATTTTGAAATAACTATTTATGGTTGTTATTTCTTACATCATTTGTAGCCCTTATATTTATGACACTTGTAGCTCTTGTAACAAATGTCTACTTTAAAATCTGTTTTTCATTGTTTGAAAGTTATAATGTCACAAATGTTTTAGTACTGTTGATATCCAAAATAAGTAAAAATGCAAGTGACAAAAAAAGAATTGAAAACAGACTGATGTTTGCAAACACTAAAATGTGAATATAGGTGTAGACATGGTTTTCCTTTCAAAATATAATAATTTATTTCAATTAAAGTTTTCAAATGTTTGTCTAACTGTTTTTATTTCCTAACTGATCACAGTAGTAGAAATAAAGATATAGATTTTAAATTGTTCATTACAACCAATATGAAGTAATAATAATAGACTTTCTAATTAATTTTATCACTAATTACTTGTAACACATAGGTTGTATAAATAAAAAAACATGTTATGTACACTTATTAATTAAACTACTATAAATCTAATTAGACCCCCTCTTCATAAAAGAAAGAAAGAGAAACTATTCTTGCTATGAGAACAGTTGTTGAGAAAGTTTAAATATGCTTGGATATAGCACGTAGTTAGACTATCATGTGTTGATAAAGTTAAAATATGGGTTGTTTTTTATAGCTTTGTAAAGTTTCTTTTCTGTTCCCTTTGTTGTGAATTCTGAATGTATTTGTGTATAAAATTATACATATTTTAAAGCTATAGAAATTTTCTTCAAAGAGAAAATATGTGATAACTAGGCATAAGGTAAGTAAGCTTATACAGTTTAAAGATGGGTTGAATGGATAACAAATCTTATTAAAAGTTTAACATGATAATGAATGTATAGTGTTTGGAAAAGGTTTTGTCATCATCAGGTTTAATAATATACCTATACACTGAAATATATGTTGTATGAAGCAAAGAGGTTGCATAACTTGAGATTGCTTAAAGCATAATAAAGTTATTTTGTTGATGCTCTGTTTATAATTAACATTTTTAATTTTTAATAAACTCATTATGATTTTATTAAGTTGCAGTGTTTGTAAACATATTTTTTAATATGTTCACCAAATAAAAAACTGTCATCAAATTGTACAAGTTTACTATTTAGTGAATATGGGTGAAAATTGCAAAATATTGTGATGTTGCAAATATTTATTAAATAATGTTCTATTATGTTTATTTTGTTCAAATAATGAAGATAAATTGTTTAACTAAAAATGACAACTGTTAAAAAGATGAAGGCTGTCATGTGAAATTAAGGGTAATTTGAAAATTAGTGAAAAAAACAATTCAGAATGAAAGTCAAAATTAAAAATGATACTACGTTAGAATAATGTTGTGGTTGAAAAAAAAGTTAAGAAGTAAGCATGTGCCTTTTCTTGTATGGGTTGTAAAAGGTGTGGTACTAATGGGTTGTAAAAGGTTGGTACTAATGGGTTGTAAAAGGTGTGGTACTAATGCGTTGTAAAGGTGTGGTACTAATGGGTTGAGTGTAATTGATCAGTTCAAGGAATCAGTTATTATTTTCCACAAAGTAGGGTACACAATTATTATCTAATGAGATTATTAGGGATTTAGTAACAAAGAAGGGAAGAGGAACATTATTTAATGTTGTCCTTTGTATAATTTTTGCTTCTTTGACAAGTACTCTCAACTGGTGGTAATAAATACAAACTGTAGATGTTTAAATCCTGATTTATGCTTAAACAGAACTAATTTACAAAAATTGCAAGCTTGTTAAGCATTTTTAAGAAGAAACCCCCCACTAATATAGTAAGTTCAAATACAGAAAATCAAGATTTTCTAAGTTGTTTACTATACCACTTGGATGGAAAGTACCTAAGTTATAAAAGACTTCTATTTAATGTTGTTTTTAAGCATTAAACACACAGAAAATACAATTTTGTCATTTAAAAACTTTAACAGCCCGTTAAATATACTTGATAGTCAGACATGTATAGATCATATATAAATTTGTAACTGCAAAAGGTGATGCATTTGGTTTGTTCTCTCAAAACATCTCAGTGATGGTATACTTAACATGTGGTGAAACTTGTGGTTACCATGAAACACATTCATCTATTTAAAAAAACTGATACTGACACTCATAATGTATAAATATTAAAAAACAGACTTATTTGTGAGCTTTCTGATATTTTAGTTATTAAACTTTCTATATTCCAGTTGGTAACGAAACATTTTGTATCATAAATTTAATACCTGTTTAGTTCAATAACTGACTGTGTTCAAGAAGTATTATCTTCAAAATTGACTTATTAAAAAAGTATCTTGTTGTAAAAGACTACTAACTATTATTGTATTATTTTTTAAATAGAAATCCTGTAACCCAAGCACTTTTGAAAGGTTGATCTTTCTTCCTCAGGGACAAAATGGGTGTGGTAGTATAATCGAAGAGTGATATGTATATTTGGTTTTCCCGGAAACATTTATTTTTCTATGAACTATTGTAAGCTTTTTATTTCTGGTACAATGTAGCCTTTGACAAGAGTGTACGTGAAAAGGTGTTATGGATATTTTAGTTTAGAAATGGCTAAATATGTGAAAATATATAAAATTGTGCTCAGGTGTTTAAGTAAAATAAATATGACACCTGGAGATTGACTGATAAAAAATATACTAATCAGTTTATAAAAACAGGTATGAAAAATTATCTTAAAAAATGGTAAGTTTTAGGAAATTTGGTCTTCATAAAACTATTTAATGAATAAAGTTATTTTTCTGATGAAACCAATGAATGTAGATCACTGATTCCAGGATCTGTGTTAATTACAAAAGGTTTAACAGTATTTAGATGAGCAATCCCAAGTAATACTAAACTTTCAAATAGAATTTCTCTTATTATTATCTATCAGTTTAAACTCAAACATTTCATGGAATTTGAAGAAACATTTTTATCTTCTATGGCTCAATCATTGTCATAAACAGATATTTCCTGAAGTTCTTGTTGCCTCCTTCCAAAAAAACAGAACTCTAAAAGGTATCCTTGTTCACAGAAAAATGAATAACATTCTACTCAAAAATGAGTGTTGTCCATGCAATAAAGCCTTTTGTCAAACCTGCAAGTTCATAAGAACCACTAACTCATTTTCTGACACGTACAAACAAAGAAACTTTATATAAAGAAATCAGTTGTTAAACAGAAAACACCATTTTTATTACACAGTGTAAAAACATGCAGTCATCAATATGTAGGATGTAAACAACCTTTAGAGAACATTTCAACAACCATAAATCTTCTAACACTGAAAATGATTTCCTTGTTGCTCAACACTTTTACCAACCCACTTGGGTTATAGGATTTACCATTTCACTTCTACCAAGACTTCTTGAATCTATGTGTTTTTCTATCATGAATGATGTGTTAAAATTCTTTACGTTTCTCAATGACCAACTATTATAGAGTTGTAAGAATTATTGTTGATTTCTTGTTGCTCTAATTCTGAATTTTTACTATATGATATATATAGTAAATATATATATGATAAAAACTTATTTTAATTTTTTTGAATGATAATGTAATCATTTTTAAACAATCCACTTAACTCTGCATACAGTAGTAATTCTTGTGTGCCTACTCTTTGAGTTTTTGCTCATGCCACTAACCTTGAACTATTTCCCACCTAAATCACATGTTTTGATATGAATTCCATTAGTACATAACACAGTCATTATGTAGTAATATTCCTTCACCAGTAGGAAGGTCATACATCCTCCGTACTCATGGGTCCCTACAAGAACTTGCACTTGAAATTATCTTTGTTCATAATTTAGGCACATTCATTTTTTAATTTTGAAAGATTTTGTGCAATCTTTGATTCATTCATTAATCTATTTTATCAAGTTACTATCTTTTTTGATAATATGAATTTTATGAAATTTATAATTGTTTCTTTTCATGGTTTCTGTGCAAGTGAGATCTGTTTGTGTGTGACACCCTTTTCTCTGTCATTTACATTCCCCAGTCTTCCGTACATGACTTACGTCTTGCTCCACTCATTTGCCACGAGGTATCAAGATGCTCTTCTTTCCTTGGAGTTTTGGGTGGAAGTTTCTTGTCATCATTTTATCATGTCTTTACTCTATCATCTTTACCATTCCTTGACCCATGTACACTTGTTATTTCATAATTTCCTCTTCTCACTTTCTCTGCCTCCTCTGACCATACTCTCCTCCCAGGGGGGTTATCCTTTGTCTATTCCACTGGAAGCTACCTCTAACTTTTGAACCTAGTTGACTTGGTTCATTTTTTATCTTTTCTACTCGCTTCATAACCGACCTTTTCATCACTTTGCTTTCTACCCTTTGTCTATCGTCTCTTCCTCCTATTCCTCTCTCCCTATTGTTTTTCTTCTGTTTTCTGATCCTTAGCACCATTGTCTCAATGACACAGTGTTAGAGCTTTTGGCTTTAGATGCCTTATGGAATGTTATTTTTTCCTGTGGGTTACTGTTCCCACCTCTTTGTTGAACCCTGAATCCTGGAGACTGATGTCTTTTCTTTGTACTTCTCTAAACCACTTTTGATGATTCCTTTGTTCTAAATAAAGGAGTTTCACTGTCTTAATAGGTTGTTTTCCCCCAACCTTTAAATTAAGGTGGTCCATGTCTTGGTTACCTTTCATCACCTTCCAATAATCCCATCATCACAATACACTACTGTTTTGAGGTTCCACTTTTTGGCATGACTCTTGCTCCTTATATCTCTAGCCATGTTATGAGGGCTTTAACTTGCTACATTCACAGTCTTGGCCTTTGTTTCTTTTCTATTCTGGACACATGGCTGCATTTTGCTTCTACCTTTTCTACAGATATATCTTAATTTTTGAGTTGTTTCTGACTCTTATATTTGTTCCTTTTCTCTCCACTCCTTATTTGGGCTCATTCATTTTCATTTGTTTGCAAATTATGGAATATCTGGTTATCTGAGCTCTTTTGATCCAATGGTCACATAACGAATGGTCTGGCTGTATACACCATCTTGCTTGTGCTACTCATTTCTGTATGTGTTCCATGCCATCTCCCCCTTCTCCCTCCCAGTGTCTTGTTGAAGTTCTGTAACACCCCTTGTCAAGTTCTGTTGATAGCACATTATTGACCAGCTCATTCTTGGTTTCCTCCTTTTCCAACTTTATTACTGTTTCATCTGGGAATGTTGTCCTTTATTGTTCACATGTGGGATTGTCCATTTTTTTTCTCAATGGGCACTTTCTTATGTTGCATTGCCCTTCTTTCATACTGCTTGATTCATCCCTTCACTCTAGGATCCCAAACACAGTTGGTAATGGTCTGTCCAGATGATGAACTCCTTCCTGTACAGATAGTTCTGGAACTTTTTAATGGTAAGTATGATGGCTAGACATGCTCATTCAGTAACAGAGTAGTTCTCACTACTTAACAGCTTTTTACTTGTATATATTACTGGAAATGGTCCATCTCTATATTATTGTAAGAGCACTTTCCCAATTTCAATGACCGAAGCATCAGCCTAAACAGTCAATGGTTTGTTGAAGTTGGAATGCAACCAGGTGTCATTTCTACTTTACTTTATTCGATAAACCTTTCTTGGTCAGGTTAGTCAATGGTGCACTAATTTCAACATAGTTTGGGATGAATTTCCTGTAATATAAAAATAAATCCAGAAAGGATCTGACTTGTTGCTTTTTAGTCAGAGCTAGTGTATTTTGTATTTGGAATACCTTCTTTTCCTTGGCTGTCTTTCAGTCCCATCACATAATATGTGGTGTAGCACTTGGATGGTCCGATGGTGAGACCTGCTGCTCTCACATGTTGTAACAGCTTTCTACATTTCTTCATATAGTCTTATCATGCAGTTGAATGTTTCTGCAGAGTTGACTTGGCACCTGCTGAAATTGGTAACATCCATCTAGTATTAAAAATGCTGTCTTCTCTGTAAATCTTGTCTTCATTAGGATTTGGCAATTTCCTTTATTGAGGTTGATCTTCGAAGAGAACCTGACCTGATAGTTTCTAGGTTGTCCACAGGTTCAGAGTTGAACTTCATCACAAGATTCAGCTTTTGGAAAATTATTTAGAAACAGTTAACCTGTCTCTAATTTTTGTGATTAAAACTGGTAAATGGTAGGCTGAATTTGAAGGCTTAACAATTCCAGCTTCCAACATTGCCTCAGCTTCCTGCTTTGTGAGGTATTTCATTGCATAAGGCATCTGAAAGGGCTTCACTTTAGCTGGATGCCATGTTGTTGTGTTGCACAAGGCCTAACTTACCTGGTCTGTCCATGAAGATGTCTCTCCTCTTTCTATTCTTTTATCAAAATTTGACATGATTATATATCATGTGATCTCCATGCTATTTGCACTTTTACTATAGTTGTGCACATATTGGTGTATTTATTTCCACTGTCCTTATCATTTTCTTCTACCACAACTTACCACTGTGTAATCATGGTTGTGGCTTACCAAATGTTATACACTTACTTAATAGTAATGTAAATTTATAAGTGTGTTGGGCCACGAAATTTTCTGCAGTAGTTATCTCTGACTTGCTGGCAGTAAAATTGACAAAAAATGAACAACATGCACTCCACTTGTTTTTTAAAATAATATATGTTTGAAACAAGTTAAATGCATGTACAAAATTATTTACACTATGGAGATAATATTTGTATCTTAGACACTATACAGTTTTCTTTTTATTGTCCAAAGTCCACTAAAGCCAATTCAATTGTTTTAGAATTCAGTTGACAAGCTAAACTTTTATTTCTTTTAATCACAGTAGTGTCATGATATCACATAAGCTACTATGGTTGTATCCTTAACTCTCAGTATTATTCTGTTTCTTGTACTTCCAATTATCATCTTTCTTTTGTTGAAGTCCACATATGTGGGTTCAATTGGTTTGGAACACCCTTTTATGAGACATATTCTCCTTATCTCTTTCAAACTTTAAATGTCACCCTAACCTACCAACCATTCACTTCCACAACAGTTAACTTTACAAAGTCTAACTTTTCTGTGACAGAAGTTCTCTCTCATGTGACTTTTACTCTTTTTTCATTCATCTAGTTGTAGTCATTTATACATGTATCACAGTCTTGACATCACTGGATTGTAAACACAGTGTTCAATAGCCTCAACATCAGTGAGTTACAAAGTAAATAAATTAGTAACACTACCTGCACTAAACAGTCTTATATTCATGTTGGTGTAAAGTTTAGACATAAGTTTTCTCTGAATACTTTGTTATTACATTATTATTGAATAATGTCATAATTTTATAAAGTTATATTTCCTGTACATGAACCATTATCTGTATGCATTCATAAAATTACATCTTGCTCTATGTAATTTATAAAATTGTGTTCTGTGTGTGCTTTATAATATATTATTGTATTATATCTAATTTTTACAATTGTGTCATTACATTCTGTGTACTTCAAGAGAGCAGCTCTTGGGTCTAACTTGACAAGAATTTCATTTTAAGCATTTTTGGCTTGGAAAAAGAAAAAGTATTTTATTCTCTGTCTATCCACACTTCAATACAAGTTTACTTAATGAATTTCATATTTTGTACTCTTGTCTTCCTCTTTATGTTTATGAAGGATGGTATACTTTTAAAATATGTTCATAAAAATGTACATAAGTTAGTATCATTGTTTCAAGTTGTTTAGATTTTTTATACACTAGACTTCATTCACTTATAACAACTTAGATCTTTATTACATTCTTTTAATGGAAATGTGTGTAAAGTGTAACAGTTAATACATAAATTTGGGAAATAAGTACATACACATATATGTAAGTATAAAAGACATTGTGTATAAAAATTTTTATTTTTGTCTAATTGCATGCATGTTCAATATTTAATTAAAATATATTTTGTGAGCATAGTATCAACAAAAAACATTATTTTGCTTTGTAGATAGCAGAGAAGAAGAAAAAAGCTCAAGTGGAACAGGACAGGAAAAAAGCAGAGTTTAAAGCTGGTCATCACATTGGTGTAAGTGATATTGTAAAACTGTGTGACTGTCATCATATGATGAGTGTTATTAGTAAGTTAAAGTTTGTTGACCATCATCTTGGTGTAATTATAATAGATGAACTCTACTGGTCACCCCTTAATTGAGGAAATATAACTGCATGTTATCATCATAGTGTATCATCTATTGTAAATATTGATATTGTTTGATTGACATAAGAAGCAAGTGATCAACAGTTTGTAAAATCATTCTTGAAATTACTGATCATTGCTGTGATATAAATAATAATATATTTATTTTAAACATAGCTTGTACTTTGCTTAAGAAGAGGTAAGCTAACCTTAAAAATAGCAAGACAACTTGATGTAGAATTTTAACATTATATAGTACAAAATGCATTATTAATGAGTGTTGTCATAGAGCATATTTAAACTTGTCAGGTTTATTCTTTTAATTGTTAAGTACGTTGATCTGAAGAGTAAACTAGAATCTTCATAGTTATGAGTCTTCAAACAGCTCAGTGGACGAGAGATGTTTACATTCAACCCAGACTTGGCTGTAGAAGGCCAGATGGGTGAGTCTTCAAACAGCTCAGTGAACGAGAGATGTTTACATTCAACCCAGACTTGGCTGTAGAAGGCTGGATGGGTGAGTCTTCAAACAGCTCAGTGGACGAGAGATGTTTACATTCAACCCAGACTTGGCTGTAGAAGGCTACATGGGTGAGTCTTCAAACAGCTCAGTGGACGAGAGATGTTTACATTCAACCCAGACTTGGCTGTAGAAGGCCAGATGGGTGAGTCTTCAAACAGCTCAGTGGACAAGAGATGTTTACATTCAACCCAGACTTGGCTGTAGAAGGCTAGATGGGTGAAGATGAGGCAGTATATGATCTATTTCCTCAAGAAGGAAGTGAGGTATTAATATTTCATCTATTATCAAAGCATGAGGTCTTGTTTGCATGCTATTTTATCTCTTAAGGATTTTCATGGAAATGTTATTAAGGAATGTTGCTTAATTAAACAGTATGTGTTTTATCCAGTTCATCAATGTCATTTGATATCATAGTTTGTTTCTTCTAAAAGAAAAAAAAAGTTGTACAGTGAAACATTTATATATTTTTATTTCTGTCTCCACATTACAGGCTGTGGTATCACAAGGATGTTGGAAGAATTCTCTTTATACAAAAAAAGACATAATTATAATCTCTTTTTTTTTATTAATACCAGCACACTTGGTTGTTAGTGTTGACACATCAGTGAACTGTTTTGTGTCTTTTTGTAGCTGGGAAATTGAAAATTGATTTTAAAAGGCTTTTATAGTTTTGGAGGAAATAAAAATACACATTTAAACTCAAGCCAAAAGTTTAAAAAATACATATATTAATTTATTTCATGTTTTTAACCATCATTTAAGAATCAGTCCCAGTTCCAGATTTTTCTTAACTGGAAAGGGAGGCAGTAAGACACATGCTGGGATTAAATCTGAAATTATGGTAAAACTAAATTTATGGATAATAGTAGCTTTGGGGTTGGAGAACTATTTTAGCTTCCTCTCACTAGTGCTAGCTCTGTTAAGAAATATAATTATAAATTAATATATATAAATATTACTTTTAAATTTGGTCAATGCTAACGTGTATGAGATATATTTATCATTAAATTTGAGGACATTGGAACATTTAAAAATTTAATCTTTGTGAACTTTCTTTGCAGTTGCAGAACTGTGATTCATATCTGGAACTAACAGCTTGAGACCCTTATCCTGCAAGCAAATGTAGGATTAACATTGTTAATTAATCTTTATGAAGTGAACAGAAGAAAAGCAAAACCTATATGGTAAGGAGATGTACTGAGTATGTATTACATTAAGAAAGTAACTGTTATAGTTGTGCCTTAAATTTAATTCAAGTGTCTGTTGAAGTAGGAAAGTTACAGTTAAGGTTTAATATGAAGTATCTATTTTAATAAGAGAATTGCTGACAAAATTTTGAAAAGTATATGTCATAATAATATGAAGTTAGAACATAATATAAATTAGCTGTTAAAATAAGATTCTGTTAAAAACCATTATTATCAACTGTAATAATAATTAATTTGTATTTAACGCTCATTAATTTAAAAAAAGATGTTTAGACTTATTTAATGAAACCACAAATATTTCATTTTTAGAAAAAATCACAACATTGAAAATGTTAAAAGAAAGGTCTGTCTGTGAAAGGTAGTTTGCAATTTTTTTTTTACAGATACTAAAAAGCCTGAATAAAGCTTATATCTAATAAGAATGATAAATGTATTGATATATGTAAAAATTATATATTTGCTTTGTTAGTTATTGTCAATGTTTCAAAATGTATTGAGACAAATCAGGACAGATTGTGTTGATTAAATATCATATAGATAATTATATCAGTAATTGTTGGTATCGTTGTTAGTGGTATTTTGTACAAACATGGTGTTCATTATGATTGTTTTATTAAATAAATTTGTAGGAGAGGAGAGGGAGCTCCCTGAAGCAGCTGATTGAGAAGATCATCTTGCTGCTACAGTAGATGGAGAAGCTGTTCCAATCAATGAAAACCTATTTGGTGAAGAATTGGATGTGGAATAACCAATGCATAATAAGTAGAAATCCTATAAAGTTACAATGTCTGAAACTTAACTGTAGTTTGTGTTACTGAACATTGACAGTGACTTGTGTCTCCCAGATTCTTCTAAAGATAATTTCAAGATTGTTTTACAAAGTGCTGATGTCCCACCACAGATATGATCTGTACCACTAGTAGATGTCTGCTCTTCATTTATTTATTACTTACCTACCTACAGCTGAACATTTTTTGTTAATAGTTAAAAAAAAACATTCTATTGAACCTAATGTTTTGTTTAAAGCAAGTTATTAAGTTTGGTTTTAGCAATTTATTGCTCAATGCAGTGATTAATATAGTGTTTCTATAATTGATATACTAAAGTTACCTTAAAAACAAAAATTGTGTAAGATTGATAAAATGTTTTAAGTAAAACAAGATATAACAGGAGTAAATGTGATTTTTAAAGAGCAATAATTTTTCTATCTTTAGGAATTTGGTTGTGAAATGTATATTTTTCATTGAATATCTTGTTATAAATATTCATTATTGCAAAATAAATGGTGAAAAAATGAAGCAGTGTGAGTTTAATTCATTGATTGGCACATATCAAATAGTGTTTTTAAGTTTTGTAAATGCATAGTTGTATTTATTGAATACAAAAAAATATTTAATCAACTTTCTACAAAATTCACAGAAGGATATAAACAAAAGCAAACATAATGCATTTCTGACAGTTAAATAGAAATAACAAAAAAGTAAAAACAGATGTATTGACATTTAACCCACACAGTGTGTCTGCACTGAATTACTAAGCTCAGATTTATACCTTGAACATGGACCAAGAAAACAGTGAGAGAGTTTGCAACTGATGAAACTACATTCTAATCATGAAAGTAATACGGTCTGAACACTATATTTAGTTACCTATGCTCATAACTAGGTATGTTTTTATTTCTGATCTATGTAAAACACTTGCTTTGATCAAAGGTTAATATTAATTCTTTACCAATTTCTTGTGATATACTAATCAGTTTTTAATTTAATTATATTTACAATAACATCAAGTTAATTCATACATATTTTACAGATAATTGAATGTTACTAAAAGTTATTTCTAGTCCATGTTCAAGGTTTCAAACAGCCTAATCCCCAAACTTAGTAATTCAGTTTTTAAATGTATAAATAGTTTTTCTGTATATTTTTATATTAATTATGGAATTTTAAGCACAATTCTAACATGGTAAACTGTGAAACCTGAATACATTTATTTAATGGTTTGTCTTATTTTATTGCAAACAAACAACTACTATATGAAATAGTTTCAAACTTCAAAATTATTTTTATGAAATGTATAACTTGCCCAAATAAAAGTTAACATTTTTTATACTGAAACTGTATTTCAGACAGGTATTTACCTCTTCTCACCTCAAAGCTGTTTCAATCTTGATTTGCTCTCTAAACATTGCAAAAAAAACAACTTTTCACCTAGCTCATCAGTCTTTTAAAACATGTTCTGATCATGCAACTACCCTCCAACAATCCTACTGTACCAGCACAGCTAATGCAGTCTATTATTCTAGCATAACCCTCATGTTCAAGAACTGTCATATTCAAACAAGAAACACTGGCAAATTATTGAGGAAGGAAGTGGTTGAAGTGAGGCACGTATGTATCAATACACATTGTCAGGATTAGAAAATGTTAACTTATGAAATGGTCTTACTTCTCACCCCACTTTGAAAAAACTAGAGGGGCAGATGAACATGCAAAAACACAAAATCAAGCAGAAAGTAACCACACTGAAATAACTGGTGTGCAAGATTAAAACAAGAAGTCACATCTGTGTGGTATAGAACTATTTCTCAAAATGGGTATGTTCTTTACCCAGTAAAGAACACAGTACCACAAAGAGGGAAGAACAGAATGGGCTAGCACCTACTTGCATTGGGGAAAGACATACCATACCAAATCAGTATAAATGTTGGAGAACAAGACTTGAATACCATGACAAAGTTGGAAAATCTAGTGTGGAAGTGATAGCAACTCATATAAGTGCCAATTGTACATCTTCAGGTTACACTGCATTATGACAAGTGCAATCTATCCAGTTGAAACACCTCATATGAGATACTGTAAGCAACAAGTGCAGCTTATCTAGTTAAAATGCTTTGTATCAGATATTGTGAGCAATAATTGCAGTCCATCCAGGCTAAACAGCCAGAGAAAATACCTTTGATGTGCAGCTATGTTATAAGGATACATGTATATATATGTATTTATATTTATGAGTGTGAACAAGAGAACTGTCATAACTAGCTCATTGTCAGCATACATATCCTACTTATGTCACTTATGCAGCAAAACAAAGTACCAAACATAATGACAGTGAAACATATAAAGGTACAAGAGAGGCTAGGACTAAAGGACCATGAAGGGTACATGAACAGACCAAGTACAGTCTGCCCAGGCAGAAAACGTCCAGAGGAAGTGTCTTGGAATACAACAAATAATGCCAAGTGAAGTTCATCTGGGTAAAAACATCCAGTGGAAGAACTTTACATGAGTTTGCAAGATCAACAAGTGCAGTATTCTCAGGTAGAAAACACCCATGGGAATTGTCTTCGAGATAAAATATGGTCAAGAGTAATCCACCAGGAAAAACATCTGGAGAAAGCATTTTAGGATATGCTGGATAATGCCAAGTGCAGACCATCCAGGCAAAAAATATCCAGTGGAAGTACCATGCATGAGAACTATTTGATCAACAAGTGTAGTCTGCCCAGAGAATCACCTTGGGTATACAATACTGTGGCCAAGTGAGGTCCACAGGGAAAGACATCCATGGAAAGCACCTTAAGATATGTTGGATTATGCCAAGTGTAGTCCATCCAGGCAAAAATCTTTCAGTGGAAGTGCTTTGCATGAGAACTATTTGATGAACAAGAGTGGTCTCCCCTGGTAACACCCAGGAGGTAGCACCTTTGGTATAAATATGATCTGGTCAAATACTGGTATAAAAACATGCAGAGAAAGTGTCTTGGGTTAAGACAGATTATGTCAAGTGCAGTCCATCTGAGCAGAAAATATCCTGTGGAAACACCTTTCATAAGAATTTTGTGAGCAACAAGTGCAGTCAACCTGAGCAAAAATGTTCAGGAGAAGTGCCTTGGATCGTGATTATTATATTACAATGTAATCATTGTTCAGTATCACAGTAAGAATAACAATGCTTGCCCTCTTGTTGTGTGGGTACACATAATCTTCTAATTCAATTTTAGTTTATTGTACAAAAACTACTCAGGAGGAATCTTCCTTGGTCCACCACTCCAGGAAGTTGAAAGGACTCATCAACTCCACCAGAAAAAAAGGGAATGGAATACATGTTGGGGAGTCCAGAGGAATGACACAGCAGATACAGTGCTATGGGTGTCTGCAATTCCCAATACAGAAAGACCCTAATTATAGGAGCCATGAGTCATTAGAGATAGGCAAAAATCCTTATCTGCTTTTTTCCACAGACCACAGTTGTCCAGAAAAATAACAAACCTATAAGCTATGAAAATGGACTTAAAACAAAAAATAATAAGCAACACCTAAAGTACAAAACCACTAAATGAACTTAGAAGGAAAAAGATAAATAAACATCAAACTTGTTAGTCCACTCAAAAAATACAAAGAACAAAAAAATAAAACCTATCCTGAAGAACATGAGAAGAAACAGGCAACCAGTTAATAATAACAATTATTTTTAAAACTCAAATCCAATCACAAATTAGACACAACTGGTGGTAAAGAAAAAACAACTTGCAAGCATTAACAGTGAAAGGAAGTACAAATAATGAGCCAACACACCCACAAAAGTGGTCAAAGTTATAATTACCCAAACAGTAATGATCCTGCATAACTTGGACATGTATAGAAAATTAAACAAATTGAAACTAAAGTATCTGAGATGATAGAAGTATAATAATCTAACTTATCAAATACTGAACATATAAAACATGAAAGAGCAAACTTTATAGAGTGAGAAAATTAGACCAATCCAAAAGCTAAAATGACTTGCTAAATGTGGATATACCTACTAGGAGGGAGGAAAACTTACCACAGACCTTCTGGGAAGAATAACAATACCTTACCCAGGAGATTACATGAAGGTATAAAAAGTTGGAAAGTACAACAGAAAGAAATCTCCACACAGTAGTTAGAACCTTCCTACAAAAAAATCCCCAAAAATCAAAGCCTGTGTTTCCCCAACAGATATCAACCCTGAGAACTGGAGATTGTGTCAAAATCATGGCTACTATGGATGGAAATTCATCACCTGCCATAATAAATCTCATATTTATATGAAAAATCAGAATTTGGAAAATGGAATTATTTCTAAAGCAAATGAATAGAAACAGCATAAATTAAACACAGGAAGTTAAAACTGATAAAAATTTGTGATTAAGCATAATCCAAATTTTGTAGTCACATGTACAAATTAAAAACACATATCTATACACTACAGGGTGCCCCTACTCATCCATATGTTATTATGTTACATTCAATTACGCATGTATTATAAATTTCTTTTTTTTCAGAGAAATATGGCCAATGTAAGCCCATTTACACTTGAAGAGCGTATTGTGACAAGTACCTGGGTACATGAGTGCAGCGAGAATGAGGGACAGCACACAGATACACTGGATATATAAGATATATGGATGGGTAGGGACTTACGGGCCAGCCTGTAGAATGCTGATCAAGAAAGTGTAAGTTGTGCTAGAATAATAGAGTGAGCTAGCTGTTCTAGCACAGACGGTGCAGTATACTGTACATATGGTATTATACAATGGTGGCAGGAATTACATGTAGCTATTTGAAAACAGTGGTTAACAAATGAGATTTTAACATAAGCTTTAATTTCTTAATATCAAAATGAAATATTTAAATTAATTGTCAATCTTCAATTTCTTTATAACACATTTTTGCTCCAAATTTCACAAATCAGATAATCTTTTTACCCCTATTTCAACTTTTCAGCTTTAATACTTTTAATGAAGATTACAAACTCTTATTATAAATACTGCTAAGACAATACAGTTTTATATCCTGCAATTACCTTGTTTTACTCAGATATAAATAAGTATAATCTACACACAACGCCCTCTTTTATTTAAAATATATTAAAATATACATTCAGAAAAGTACTAAAAACAGTCCTATCAAAAATTATGGTCAACTTTTAAAGATACTTCAAGTTTGACTGCAAAATGTAAAAGATCCACAAATAGTAAATTACTTCATTTCTTCTGTATTTTTTACTTGTTATTATAAGAGTAACTAAAATGTAAAAATTAGAAAACTGTTTGGATACAGGAATATCAATGTAAAAATAAATTAGAAAATAATTGATTAATTTATGCAAGAAGAATGCAAGCAAGAAGCTATTCTGCACCATAATTTGAACTATTGTACATATATGTATATACTGACAAGGTGATTTCTAGCTTGTTACACAGGTTTATTGGTTACATATAGTTCAAACAGCAGTAAAATAATAAAATGAAAGAAAATGAGATGCAGTGTTACAAGCCTGAGGCTGTTTATGATAACTGTAATTTTATGAATCATTCTAGAAAGAAAAAAAGGATAATTTATATTTATTTTGCATTTTGTGTGGTGATTACAAGGTCAGTTAACTGGATGAGCCCTGTACAGTGTTAGGGTAAATAAAATAACAAAAATATAACGTTCTATGCAAAAGAAAATTTCTGATATTCATGTAAGAACTTCTAGGAGTTATGCAAATGAAATTTGAAAATTGGTAAGACGAAAACCAATTTTAATCCTGACATTAAATTACTTTTACTCAGACTAGTCTAAGTCATATTCTGACTCTATAAGTTCACACACAAATTCCAGTGAAATGTTTCCGTATAGTTTTTTTCCTACAGAGGTAACGTTATTTGTTGGATGTGTATTGCCAAAGTATCATCAGTTCTCTAAGTTTGTAGAAGATTCTCGACACCAAGAATCAACTAAGTAAGTGTTGCAGAAGATGTGGAGTGTTGTTTAATAGGGTGCTTAAAGTGTATGTTGCAAAAAATTGTTTCATTTACGTTTGATTTTAAAGTACCTTCTATCATGATGAGATGTGATATTTCTATGCTAAAGTAAACGATTATGCCTCTGCTGTTTTCAGAGTGAGGTTTACTGTATGTGATGAATCCGGGGATTGTAGTGTTTTGTTTTTCTGTACAATGTGTTTCAGACATTGTGATGATGTTGGTGTTTACATGTTTGTTTATGTTGTAAATTTCTATTATTTTATCTTTGACGTTTCCTTGACAGTTGATGTGTAGAATTTTAATGTGTTTGATCATTTTGTTGTGCTACTTCTCTTGCATAAATTATAAGTGATAAGTGATGTGGTTTGAGGTTGGGAAGGTGGAAGTAGTTTTTGGCCAGACTACAGAGAGCCTTGAGGGACTCGTGTCTTGGTTCGAAAGTGGGGAATTCACTCAGTTCAATTAACATGGCTAGTAAATTTGTAGTGAATTCGGTGGGGTTGAAGGTGTGAGTTGTCTTTGTGCGTGTACCTTCGGCATATGTGCGCGTTGGGTAGTTGTGTAAGAATGTTGGAGTAGTGGTTGTTTTGTGGTATGAGTTGTTGAGTGAGTGTTGAGGGGCTGTGTGTTGGTGTTTATATTTTTAAATAGAATTCTGTTTCTGATCTGTGTGTATTTGGGACAGCCTTTGTAACTGGCTGCATGAGATCCCTGACAGTTTGCACATGTGATTTGATTGCGCTCATTGAGGCACTGAGCAACCTCGTGCGGTCCTTTACATCTCATACATCTGTCTTTGGTCATACAATTAACATTAGTGTGTCCGAACTTTTGGCATTTGTAACATTGTGGGATTGGTTTTTTGATGTGGTTTCTCTGGTTCGATCGTGTGTTTTTTAAAGAATGGGAAGCAACTGTCTTTTAGTAATTTGTTTTGTTCACCTTTCGTGTTTACGGTTACTTTGACAAGTGGAGTTTTTTTTGTTTCGTTTTAAATGAGATTATTCGTTCGGTTTTTGTTATGTCGTAGCCTTGCATTTTACGTTCTTCCGTGATTTCGTTATCTTCGATGTCAAAATCGACACCTCTGATATCGATATCTTGTATCGTTAGTTTCGTGGTTCTTAGAGCTATTAGAATTGTTTAAAACCTCACTCACCGTAGTCTTTTTCCTCCTTTGTCTCCATTTTTAGTCGGCTGGCTGATTTGTTGGTCCGGTGCCGAGTCCGAGTTTTCACTGTCTGAGGCTTTTTCTTCAATTACCTTGTTCAGGATTTCTATTATCTCTTCATTTGATATGGCTTCTTCTGTTGACCTCGTAACTATCTTGTTATTTTTTTCCGATTCTCATTGTTTTACTAGTCCTTATAAGGACTGAGGCGTTGCCTTTTAGAAAAACTAAAAACAAAACAAATTCAAATAATTGCCTGCCCTCTACACTATTCTTTCTAGTGCACACGTCCCTTTCCCTTCCTGACCGACCTACTCGCCGCCGACCGAAAGCACCTCCTCGCGGAAGCTTCGCCAGGCCAACGCTGCCTACCCTACACAAGCCATGCCCTTTGCACAGGAAATCGCCGACGGAAGAGTACCTCCAAAACGCCACATTTCCTGTACGCCCGATGGAACACGGGACTTGAAGTCTCTCTTCAGTTTGAAGACTGTTGCGAGAATATTTTTAAATTGATCGGTCCATATTCATTTTCTGTTGAATGTGATGCATGGAAATTTAATGGTGGGGGAGAATGTGTCCAGCATTTTATGTTTGATTTTTGGAACGGATTTATTTTTCCGGGTGATTTTTCGCTTGAAGATTATAGCTTGAGTTTTGGTTGTGTTCAGTGCTACTCGCCAAGTACCAGGCAGTTTCTCTGTTAAGGGTGGTTTGGACTTTCGAGATCGCCAGCAGGGCTTCATGTAACTTGCTCCATACTGTTAAATCGTCAGCGTACTGAGAGGCGTTGATATACGTTAGCTTCGTGAAGGAAATGTTATTAACATACATGATATATTCTACATATCTGAGTACAGAACTTTGCTGAGAGGTAAACGGTGTGAGATGTTGCAATATTGATTTTGACTTTGGTTGTTCTGTTGTCTAAGCAGCTTGAGATCTATCTTGTTAAGGTTGGCGGGAGATTGAATAGAGGCAGTTTCTATTTGAGACCATGATGCTCGAATGAATCGAAATCTTGTTTCACGTCAAGAAATAATCCCATTGTGGTGTGATTTTTATTCAAACCCTGTATGACTGAGTTTGTTCACCTTACTAAGCGGTCAGCGGTCTGTCTGTTTCTTTGAGAGGCGTTTTATACTTTAAATAGTAGCGTATTTTCCCCGAAGTTTATCAACACTGTTAATCAGACTAATCGGAATCTACACCGCGCCCAAATTCGGGTTCCATTTGGGACACCCTAGCGGATTTTTTTTCTTTTCGTAAAAGAATCAAATTTCATGTTATCCAAAGATAAGATTATAATTTTGGAGACATGCCATTTTAACACATTTTCGTTTATTTTCGAGAACAACTAGAACTACAACTCATGTTAGTTTTGTTGCAGGAACTACAGAAAATATAATTTTATATCATTGTTATGAGATAAAAGGTAAAAGGCTGTTTATTGTAGATGTTGTTAATTTATTTTGAGAGTAAATCGCTTATGATTGTTCGTAACATGACATTTACAAGCTATTAATTTAAAGTAAACATTATAACGAGTTTAATTACGTAACTCGATAATAGTTGCACATTGTGTTTGTAACCCACTGCTGTTGAGATTATCGATTGTCGTGTGAAAATTATTAATGACAAGAATATAGCGAACAGACGATTAGGTAATAAAGATAAATAGTGTGAAATGAGTGGGAAAAGTAGACAGACCGACAAAAAACGGTCGCGGGTTCGAATCCCTGTCCCACCAAACATGCTCTCAGCAGTGGGAGCGTTATAATGTGACAGTCACCGGTGGGCAGTGATGACTAGCTGCCTTCCTTCTAGTCTTATATTGCTAAAATTAGGGACGGATAGCACATATAGCCCTTTAGTAGCTTTGCGCGAAATTCAAAACAACTCAAACCGACGAAAAACAGGCGAAAAGTTATGAAACGGAAAGTTAATGATCTTGGAAGGTCTGACGATTAATATAGGCATAACGGTTAATATATAACAGTGAGTGTTGAGAAAAAGTTAAAAAGAATCATTTATTTCTTCAAAGGGAGTTCTCAGCATGGATTTATATCTTTGATATTTTTTTTAAATCAAAGTTTTTAGCTTAATTTCTGTAACATGTATCTTGAAAAAGCCAACTAAGCCTAATATTACCATTAACCGACTTAAGTCTTACCGAAACAATCTGACTGTTATGGCGAGATAGCAAAGAAAAAATTATTTTATTGCAAAGAAATTGATGAAATTAAAAAAATATGCTGTTAGGTTTAACGTTTCTAAAAAAGTTGCAAATAAGAAATATTGACACCAACCTTCCTTAAGGTAAAAATGAACCTTCAGGCAACCAAAAAAATAAAATATATCATTGAAAAATCCTAAACAAATCGTTTAAAACAAACTATAAGAGAGAAACACAGAGCTGAAATTTCTCTACAAAAATGAAATGAATTTCCGAAGCAAACTTACAAGTTTAACTTCCTCTGACGATTAAACTTTCGTTAATACATGAAACCAACTACTATAAAGGCTTAGCCATCAATTGGAGGCTAGACAGAGAGCTAGAAAATTTGTCCGTCAGTTAAAAAACAAGCAAAACAAATCCAGACACTGTAACGAACAATACAATCCAGTTTACGAACTTTCAATTCAGTGAACCTCACACTACAGCCCTAAATAAATGTGTAAACTACGCAGTAACTTATTTCACCATTCCAGTGTTAAATTTAAAAAATAGCCTTGAAGACTTCTGCAGAAGAGTTATTATAGAATCAAATCGTAAATCCAATCAACAACAATTCCCAAGTCAAAGGCCACAAAAAGAATCTGCGTCTAATTCATCTGTGGACAAAGAAGAGCCATCAGAAACATTTAACATTCCAAAAAACAAGAGTAATTTAATGACCAATTTCCATAACAAACCAAAAGCGGGTATATTAATAAACTTTATTGATTAATTAAGTGAAAAACTTCATAAATACTAAACAAAAGTAAACCTATAAAACAAAATTTGACATCAGAAGAAAAAAGAGGCTTAAAACGTGTTAGGAACAAAGATAATATTGTCATTCAAAGAACCGATAAAGGAAATTCAATTTTTATTCTAACAATCAAACAATATTGTTCCTTAAAGGAAAATATATTGAATGATACGTCTAAGTTTGTTTAGTCGAATACTGACACTAACCCAATACACAACAAAAGAACCAGAAATCTACTTAAAATGCAATTAAAAGAAAAACTATTCAACTATTTTTTTTTGCATACAAACCAAGCTAGAACAACAAAAGCAACGGTTTACCATACGTTCATAAAACATTACCCCCAATCATGTATCATTATAACTTTCTAAACTGTAACTTTCATAAACACTTTAACTGCATTTTAACAAGTTATTTTTCCAAAATAAGCACCCGATTAAACAACACTTCACATTTTCTGCAACACTAACGTAGTTTATACAGTAAGGTTATTATGTTTAGCTTTGATGTCTTAAACCTATTTCTTCAAACCCCTTGTCACGAAGCAATGCAACTTTGCTGAAGAAAACATTTCACAGGATTTGAAAAACGAGAATCAATATAAAACATGAATATCTTATTGCAATGTTACGACTAGCCACATTTATTTATTTTCAATACAAAAATTCTTACATAGTTCAGTCTCACGGAGAAACCGTGGGGAAATACATTGTCCGGTAGTTGAAAGTTCTTTTGTTGTATCACATTATTGTATAGCACGAATCAGTCACTTCCAAATAGAAACCTGCAATTTTGTTTAGATATACAGATGAAGTTTTCTTTGATTTTGCTTGTCAAGATGATCAAACATATTTTCTCTAACATAAACAATCTACAAAAAAACAAACAAATATTTCACAGAGAAAAACGATACGATTAATATTTGAAACGTTAACATCACACGACCCCCTCAAGATTTCACAACTAAAATTAATAGAAAAAACACATACAATGAAAATTACATAAACTGATTTTCTAATCACGTAAACCACCAAAATCTAGGCACCTTAAAAGGCACTCTAAATTTAGGATACACTATGTACACAACAGAAAACATCAATAAAAAAATTACAGTATTCCCTCGCTCTTTGCGGGGGTTACGTTCTTTACCCCCCGCGAATAGCGAAAAACCACGAATATTGGATGCAGTTTTAAAACTTCTCTGTATGAGATTATATACGGTACTAAATGCTTCCCAGACACTTTCTAAAGACACTCTTACTCATTAATACAGTAATAATGTAGTAATATTGCATGCAATCATGTATTTCACTAATGTAGTAATGATAATGTAAACACATTTTAATTTTGTACTGCAACAATATTTTAATCAAAAAGAAACGTAAGTACAGGAGGACAGTAACACCGCATAGTATAGTTACCCATACTGTATTACTGTACCGTAAAGTCATTTTCTATGCGTACAACACATGTATTAGAATTGACAGAAAGTGGAACAAATTTAAAGGCAAACTTAGACAGATAAATACAGTACGCACAGTTCAGGTAATAATAATACAGTACAGTACAATTGAGTAATAATATGCAATTAAAAAGATTATTAATACACGGTCACAAAAATATGCACTGTACATACAGTGTATGCATTTATAAAAAAATACGTACTGTATTGCAATAATAATTGAAAAAAAAATTAATATTGTTTGTGCACTCACCAATAATGAATGATAATAAAATGATGATGAAATTTGCTGTGCCATACGATGATGATGATAACACTAATGTACAGTATGGCACAGCTTAGCTGCTGCTTTACAGCACTTTAGGTAATTACTCCTCATCTTCAGGCACTTAAGGAGAAAGCTCATTTCTTCAGGAGAGTCAAGAGGTTGTGTTGTTTCTTTAGGAGAGTCAGGAGGAGGTGTCGTACTTTCTTCGGGTGTGGCCTGGTTTGACGTTTTGGGTACCTTCTTTAGGAACATGGTAGAGTTAATTGCATTTGAGAATTGCAGCGAACGAACCATGTAAGGGTCCCATGACTTGGCAGTCTCTTGCAAATCCTTTGCTTTTGACATGAGTTCAGCCAACCGTTCTAGAGTTAGACCCTCGTCCTCTTCCTCTTGTGATGGTTCTTCCTGGCCCTCTGTTTCTTCTTCACTGGCAGATTTCGTCAACTCTGCCAAATCTTCGTCCGTTAGAGGCTGAGAGTGGGCGTTAATCAGGTCATTGAACTCTTCATAAGTTATGTCATCAAAGCCTTCACCACCGATTAACTTTGCTAGTTTAACCGACTTGTTGACAGCATCATGTTGAATTTCATCTGGTGAGAACCCTTTGTAATCATGAACATATTCTGGCCACAGATTTTTTCAACATGCATTAAATGTTTCTTTTTTCATGTCTTGAAGTGACTTGTGTATGACTGTCAGGCACGATGCAATTGTGAAATTGCGCCAGTACACTTTCAACTAGAAGTCCTCATTCTCGTCTATTTCATCAACTAATTGTTGAAGACAGTTGCCAGTGTAAAGTGCCTTAAAGGCACGAATCACTCCTTGATTCATAGGCTGGAGAGAGGGATGTTGTGTTGGGAGGGAGGAACTCGATCTGGACTCCCTCATGATACAAATTCACAGGGTGACCGCCAGCATTATCCATGATCAGCAACACTCGAAATTGAGTTCTTTTTTTGCTGAAGGTATTCTACCACTTGAGGGATGAAACACTGATGAAACCAGTTGGATGTCAGGAGCTTCGTAATCCAGGCCTTGGAATTATGCATCCAGAAGACAGGCAAAGTGTTTTTATTTTTGTTCTTCAGAGCCCTGGGCTTTGCAGATTTATAAATGAGGCCGGGTTTCATCATCCAGCCAGCAGCATTGCCACACATAATAAGTGTCACTCTGTCCTTTTGTGCTTTGAATCCTGGGGCTTTCAGTTCGTCCTTCATGATGAAAGTTCTGGAAGGCATTTTTCCCAGAACAACGCAGTCTCGTCCATGTTGAAAACCTGCTCTGGCTTGTATCCCTTCTCCTCAATGAGTTTCTTAAAGGCCTCAGGATACTTTGCTGCAGCTTCTGTGTCTGCAGATGCAGCTTCTCCGTGGGATTTTCCAAATCGTAGTTGGTAACGTTTC
>NC_134832.1:128794150-128829254 GCF_004210375.1 Tachypleus tridentatus | reverse complement strand
TTTGGTCCCCTGGTGAAACAGCGGTAAGTCTTCGAATTTACAATACTAAAATCAAGGGCTCGATTCTTCTTAGTGTACACAGCAGATAGCCCCATGTGACCCTGCTATAAGAAAACAGCAAACAAACACGCTCTGAATATATGGGTTTTCATAAACTTAGCGAAAAGATTTGTTGGACCCTTGCGGAGATATATGCAAACTTACGGTTTCAGATTTTGTGTTTTGTGTCTTTAATGGGTATTTTTGCATTCTTTTACAATACCATATAAGGGAAGCAGCTTTTTATTAACCATGAATTGACATAATTCGAGCTAGTATACATATATAGAAATGGTTGTCACACTTTACAGTGTACACCTTATCTGGGCCCGGCATGGCCAGGTTGGTTAAGGCGTTCGACTCGTAATCTGAGGGTCGCGGGTTCGAATCTCCGTCGCACCAAACATGCTCGCTCTTTCAGCCGTGGAGGCGTTATAATGTGACGGTCAATCCCACTATTCGTTGGTAAAAGAGTAGCCCAAGAGTTGGCGGTGGGTGATGATGACTAGCTGCCTTCCCTCTAGTCTTACACTGCTAAATTAGGGACGGCTAGCGCAGATAGCCCTCGTGTAGTTTTGCGCGAAATGCAAAAAAAAACAAACAAACACCTTATCTGAAATTACTACCTGTTTTATATTATTTCCCTAAAAGAGGACCAAATGCTACCTGGAGGAGTTATCTATTTTAACAGCTAGCACCAGTATGCAGTAGTATGTTGCCTGTCACTCAGTCAGCACACATTAAAATTATGTCATCTAAGGGAAGCTTAACGTTACAGTTTGTACTGTCGTGACATCAGTAACAAGTGTGCCTGTCATGAAATCATGAGAAGAATTATGCACTTAGTTGGTTATAACTACAGGTGCGTATCTCATCCTAGTAATCGATATAACTCGTATCGATATAATGATGCCGTGGTACGATATGTATCTACATACATAAATTCTACCAACTGTTTGTTACAAAGTTTAACAATCCTGTGTGTAATTTATTATTTATTTTACTACCGTTTTGTTTAAGTGCTTCCCACTTTACAGTAATTTTGCAAATTCTCAGCTTTGACCAACTAAATAGCAGGTTGCAAGAAAACTAAAAAAAAAATGCCTATCTGTTTTGTTATTGTTAATTTATGTTACTTTTCTTGTGTTTTTGATAAAAGAAATAAAGACAACATGTAGTGCTCAATAATCATCTTCCTTTATTGAATTGCCCCCCAGTGGCTCAGCGGTATGTCTGTGGACTTACAACGCTAAAAATCGGGTTTCGATACCCGTGGTGGGCAGAGCACAGATAGCCCATTGTGCAGCTTTGTGCTTAATTCAAAACAAGAACCTTTATTGAATCATTTATTTTTAACAAGAATACTTTATTAGAAATTGTGATTTTTCTGTATAAAAGACTTATAATGTTTACAGAAATCTTGCCAAATTTTGTGAAGATACATACATCGTATCGTATAAGACGATGTATCGATACAATCGTATCACAATTTTACGATACGATAGTCGTATCGCGTCGCTGTATCGCCACATCTTTACTCACAACACAGTATGACACATGAACTTGAAAACGAAAGATAAAATCATTTGTTACTCTTGAAACAGAACGCTTTCGGGGACCCTGCAGAAGTACATCTACTGTATATGTATATAGTTATTACAATTCACAGTGAAAAATACAGATAATGTAAAATCATTACTTGTTTTAATTTGATATATACCTATATATAAATACCTATCGTACTTTGCAGTGTAAAGCACATCCAGTATGAAACCACCACCTGTCTTAGGCTTTATATAGTAATAATGTATACGTAAAAATAGATATCACACCTCGTATGCATATATAAATATGTATATATATATAAACACATAACGAATTCACAGTGTGAAGCATATTTCATCTGAAACTGTGGCCCGGCATGGCCAGGTGGGTTAAGGCGTTCGACTCGTAATCTCAGGGTCGCGGGTTCAAATCCCCGTCACACCAAACATGCTCGCCCTTTAGCCGTGGGGGCGTTATAATGTGACGGTCAATCCCTCTATTCGTTGGTAAAAAAAGTAGTCCAAGAGTTGGCGGTGAGTGGTGATGACTAGCTACCTTCCCTATAGTCTCACACTGCTAAATTAGGGATGGCTAACGCAGATAGCCCTCGTGTAGCTTTACGCGAAATTCCAAAACAAACAAACATCTAAAACCATCACCTGATTTAGGTTACTTGTATACATAAACAAACAGAGAGAAAAAAAAAGGAATTAGATTATGCTACCCATGCGCTCAGGTGGAAGACATAGCTGACAGAGAAAGAGATATGGTGAAGAGGACTAGTAACGATGCAGTCCTTGTTGTGTACGTAGGGGTTAAAGACACAAGGAAAAGTTAGACGAGCTATTTAATAAGTTGAAAAAAATCCACGTAAAAGTAAATAATCTTCCATGAGCTGGGACAAAGAGGAACCACAACGTTCCTGACCACCCATGTTGAGGAGAGAATTCCTCAGGCTTCTCTCTCTCTCAAAACTAAACCCCCTGCCAGGTTCGTTTGCGTTTGAAAGAGAAAGAAAGAAATGGCTACACATGTAAAGTGTGAGTTATTTCGTGTAGAAATTGAGATAATAGCAAGGAGGTTGAAACCATTTGGATTTCTGTATCTTAGAACTGCTGGTATGGAAAATAACACTTTTATTAATAAGCAGAGAACAACATTTCGACCTTCCTAAGTCATCTTCAGGTTAACAAAGAAAGAGTTTGCAACTGACCATTGCCAGACACATGTCTTAGAGACGAAAGTATACTCGTTCTGAGATACATATTTATTTCAACTGGGTTCCTCGTCATCAAGTATTTGGGTTTCTGTTCGTTGATATCAAGGGATAAAGCTCTCAGTAGAAAATTGTTACAAACCACCAGGTGATACTGATGAAATTTGTAAGAAATTTTACAGTGAAATTAAGATTTCAGCGTTTAATGAAATCATTATGAGTGATTTTAATTTCCAACATATTGGTTCGGAAATGCTGGAGTCAAACCATGAGGAAAAAAGGTTTCTGAAAACTGTTCAAGATTGATTTCTTCACCAATTGGTCAAGGAACCTACTAGAAATAATACTATTTTAGATTTATTGTTAAGTTACAATATAGAAATGGTTGAGAGGGTGGAAATTGAGAACACTTAGGTACAAGCGATATTTTTGTATTAGGTTTGATGTTTTACTGCATATGGAAATGAGGAATAATGATATTTTTATTCCAAATTAAAAAAAAATTAAAGAAATGTTTCAGTAATATTCTCTTATGAATTGGGCAGCTGAGTTATTTTGAGACTTTGATCAAATGTGGAAAAATTTTAAGGAAAGAATTTTCAATATTGAAAACAAATATATTCTTTACAGGTAGAAAAGGATAGCTGCAAGTAACATATCAGGTTGGCTCAAAGGGTATAAGAAGTAAAATTACTAAAATTATCACAAATTTAAGAAATTTAACTTGTCTGGTATTATAGAATATCAATAAAGATGGTAAAACAGGAAATTAGGACATCTAAACGTATATATGAAAAATTTGTCTCAAGACATAATAATTAACAGTAACGATTTTTAAAACTACGTTAGGGTAAACAAAATGGCAGAATTGGGTTAAGGCCCTTGAGCAATAATAAGAGAAAGCTCGTATCTGATGATTATGAAATGGTTGGGTTCTTAAACTCTGTTCTCTCTTCAGTTTTTACTAATGAAGACTCAAGCAGTATTTTTCTTTTTCAACAATTGATTAATGAAAGCAAAGTTGAATAAGACAACTGCATAAATTCTGAACTTGTTAAACTAAAATTAGGATATTTAGAGAATAATAAGGCTCCTGGGGCAGATTATATTGCCCCTGAGGGTTTTAAAGGAGGTCAAGGATTGGATATGTGAGCCACTTGTCATCATTTTGTTAAGTCATTGAATTGTGTACAAGTACCAACACATTGGAAATTAGCTAATATCACTCCTAACTTCTAGGGAGGCAATGGAAGTTGTCCCAGTAATTATAGACCCATTAGTCTTACATCAGTTGTGGGAAACTCTTTGGAAAATCTGACAAATTATATTCTTTGTAAATGTATTTTAAAAAGTTTAGTATTTTATTGGGTAATCAACACGGTTTTACTTAGATAAATTTTTGCCTTACAAATCGTTTAAAATGCTTTGACAATGCTACTGTATATGTCGATGAGGGTAAGGGTATAGATTTGGCGTATCTGGATTTTCAGAAAACATTTGACAAAGTGTCACATAAAAGGCTTGTAAAGAAAGTTATATCTATAGGTATGTGAGATAAGTTAACTAATTGCATAGAAAAGTGGCTTGATGGAAGAAAGCAGATGGTTATAATAAAAGCAGTTCAGTCAAACTGGATAATGTTATAAGTGGTGTACCTCAGTACTTAGACTGGGGACTGATTTGCGTTAATGACATTGATTAAGGAATGGTCAATAAAGTACTCAAATTTGCTGTTTACATCAAGGTCTTGGGGCTGCTGGCTGTGAAGAGAATGTGAATTGGGCAAATAAATGACAAATGGGTTTTAGTTATGATAAATGTAAGATATATTTCATGTGTATTATCTCAATTTGAGATATAAGTGTAAATTGGATGGGAATAACCTTAACATTGTCATGAAATAAAAGGATCTCGGTATAATGGGCGATTAGTCTCTTGAGTCAACCAAGGAGTGTGCTGTTGCTAGTGGTAGAACAAATAGGAATTTATGTTGTATCTATAAAAGTACTGAATATAAGTCTAAATAGGTTATAATTTAATTGTATACGTCACTGGTTAGGCCACATTTGGAGTATTATGCTTCGTTTTAGGCTCCTTACCTAAGGAAATACATTACATTGCTGGAATTTGTTCAAATGAGGGTTACTAAAATGGTATCTGGGATAGAAGGGTTGCCGTATGAGGAGAGATTAAGATACTTAAAATTGATTTCTTTTGAAAAAAGAAGAAATAGAGAGGGTGTAATTGAAGTGTTTAAGATTGTAAAAGGAATTGATAATCTTGATGTATCAGTATCTCTCATATTTAACAGTGATAAGTATTGAACTAGAGGACACAAATGTAGACTTAAATAAGGTAGAAGCCATCTTTAAATAAGATAATTTTATTTTTAAATAGGGTGGTTGGCATGTAGAATAGGTTGCTTTCGGATGTTGTGGAAGCAGTAAATTTGAATGACTTTAAAACAAATCTTGATAACTATACGAATGATAAGGATTGCTGTAATTTGTTTAGTCTAATAGTTTTATTTTTAGAGATGGGGACAGACGAGATGGACCATCAGGTACCTTGTAGTCCCTAAATATTACGTTACGTTATATAACAAATTTCATAGTGAAAGCACATTTAATTTGAAATCGATGCCTGTTCTACGTGATGTATTTTATGTATATATATAGGAATGCTTAATACACTTTATAGTGTAAAGTACATCTACTCTGAAATCGCCACCTCTTTTAAATTTTATATATATGTATGGAAATAGCTATTACACTTAGTGTCAAGGTCATCTAACTTACTGACAACCTTCATTTAAGTAAGAATTTTGTTTCAAACTTCGTAGTCTAAACACTTCAGGCAACCGCGAGTGTATTAAACTAAAAAACAAATTTAATCAAAATTTGACATGTCAATTTTTATGAATATTTCGTAATATTTATTTTTACCGAAAATCAAACTGTGTATAACTAACTTCTTTATTTCTATCATTATTATACTCTCAACTTAAGGCAATACCTGTTTCATAAAAGTGATATCCCAGTTCGCCTTTTAATGCATAGTTGATTTAAAACTATCTACATTATGTTCTCTAAAAGTGGCACATGCGTGTTAAACTTTGAGGCTCATCTAATCTGTTACTAATATATAAATATAATAACACTCTTACGTCACACAACACTGCACTCTATGTAAAGACCATATCTATTTAGATTACGTGTAAATAGACGATGAAATTCGTACTATAATTTCCATCTAACCAAGAAACATGCCACATGGAGAATCATATCACTTAAGAGACTTAAATAAAACATTCTTTTGACTCGTTAAATCGCCCTCTAATAGAATAATCTGTGAGTCTCTGTTTGTTCCGGCTCAAATAACACTGCTCTAGTTATAAGCGTGTGATTTATTTCTTACATAGTACGTACGTGATTTGGTAATGTGTATGAAATATTCGTTTAATTAAGTAATACTTAGGTAGATTTATCCATACGTTGTAGTGGAAAGATTAATACTCGATAATACGGTCGGTGGAGAGCTGAGATAATGGCACGTTTCAAGTATTTAGGGAGTTTTTTGTTTTAATTGAAAATAAAAAAATTATACGTTCCTAGAGATTTGTTAGTTCATGTAGAAACTTGGTAAACAGAAATGTGACAAATCAAGTGAGTTATTTGGATAATAAATGTGAAAAAACATGTTTATAAGTTCGTTGTTCTGGACAATTCAGAGAAAAGTCTCTTGACTTTGCTTTTTTTAAGCTGATGTATACGTAGAATTGTGAGGCTTCATGAAAAACGAACAGAGCTACAAAGCTTCTCTTGCACGCACTGCTAACAGCTACTGAAAATTCCGATGCTAAATTGGATTTAGGTGCGGTGATTAAGACAGACATAAAATGTATACTGTAATGAAGCACTTGACAAGTTTCGTTAGTAGTTTTACAAGGACATTCTAAAGTGCTGATGCAACACCATTAATATTTTCTTATCGGTACAATGAGGTGGATTAGGTTAATTCATTGAAGTTTCCAACACCTATGCTTCTTCTTTGTGAATTTATATCTAACAGTTTGTAATATCTCAAGCATAAATCAAACATATTTTTACTTAAAGCGCAAAATAATAGGAATTTATTTAAAATGTATTTCAATAAAGAAGTTATCCATTTGTATCTCAGGACGGCTGGTATGGGTATTAACATTTTATTAACAAAGCAGAGAAGAACGTTTCGTCCTTCTCAGGTTATCTTCAGGTAAACAAAGAGAGAGTTTGCTACTGACTGTTGCCTAGCACATGTCTTAGGGACGTTTACACTCTCGTCGAAATGTTGTTCTCTGCTTTGTTAGTAAAAGTGTTACTATCCATACCAGCCGTTCTGAGATACATTTTTACTTCAAGTGGGTTTCTTTTCATCACAAAGTTATCCATTTTCATCAGAAATATTCAAAAGATTTGAACATAAATGTTAGTGCTTATTATTTGGTTCTCGTATTGTTTACTTGAAGATTTGACTGGGTGAGAACGTATGTTAATCTACATATTTCAGTCAAGTGTGTTAACGCATGGGTTAAATTGCTTCGGACCGTAGCGGAGCGATGTTTTGTTTTTTCTCTTTCTATTTTAAAGTATAGCGTTTTTGATGTTCTGAGTAATTGTATTCTGGTATTATTATGAATGAATGTCGTCGGTGTTTGGGTACATACCCTGGAGGGTCAGGTTCTCTATGACCTCTTCCTCCTCTCCGTACTTATATTCTTGGCTGATTGATATTTATGACTGTGAACTGAATTTTATTTGGTCCTTTATATGCAAAAACGGCTCGTTTGGGTTGAGAAAATATGGTCCTTTTCAGGACAATGTCCATGTATTTTGGCTCGTATACAGTTTTTATTCTATTAGCAGAAAGTCAAGTTTGCTGGTGGCATTTTTTTAAATACATAAATAAAGAAACTATAAATATTTTTTTAATTTTTATTTAAAGTTTATATTTTTTATTATTATTAAAAGTTTTTATATTTTTTTAATTATTTTTTATATTTGAAATATAAGTTAACTGGGGAGAGATATTTAGGACTAGCTTCATCATGTATGAGGTACCTGTCTAGTTCGCATAGTAATTCGTTTTTCATCCAATTCTTATTAAAGTACATTATTGTAATATGTAGGAGCCTATCTGGTATGGTTGGTATGTTCGAGTATTTATGAATGAATTGAGATGACATTGTTCTTGGAACTTTGTATGCAGTTGTGAGGAGTGAGTTTTGGATTGTTTGTAGTTTAATTTTAATTATTTTATTGCTTATAGTTATCCATGCTGGAGCTGCATAGTCTGTTACAGGTCTAATATATGTTTTATAGATTTTTAGTATGTTATATGTAGATGCTCCACTGTTTTTACCAGTTAGACTCCTAGCATAGTTAGTTCTTCGCCAGACTTTATTTTTAATTTCGTTCACATGATTGATCCAAGTTAGTTTTGAATCATAGGTCAGACCTAAAAATTTTGCAGATGGGGCAGTTTGGAGTAGAGTGCCATTCATATATAGTTCTGACTGCTGTTTTTTGTGTTTTGTGGATTTCGTAAAGACTACGAGTTGTGTTTTTGCTGTGTTTATTTTTATTCTATATTTTTGACAGTATTCACTTATTCTATTTAATTGCGGTTGTATGTTGGTGGCTGCTATTGTTGGTGTTGCGGCACTTTTCCAAACTGCCACATCATCAGCGAACTGTGAAGAGAATCCATGATTCGGATCCTTCAGTAGCATATTGTTTACATACATGATGAAGAGTATAGGGCTAACCACCCCTCCCTGAGGGACACCAGCTTCAGGAGTAAAGTATTCAGAAAATGTTCCCTCAACATTTACTCTACACTTTGTATTTTCCAGAAAGTTAGATAGCTAGCGAATAATTCCACGCGGTAGTCCCATTTCATTCATTCGGAACCTCAGACCATCGTGCCAAACAGTGTCGAATTCTTTCTCGATATCAAGGAAGCAAGCGACTGTACATTCTTTTTTGTTGAAGCTATCTATTATGGTTTTGGTTAATCTGATTAGGTGGTCTGTCGTTTGTCTAAATTTCCTGAATTCATTTTGTTATTTTGGCAATTTTGATGTTATCTGCAATAATGTGGAGAGTCTATTACTGATTATTCTTTCAAGAATTTTGCCTACGAAGCTGGTCAGGCTGATTGGTCGGTAGCTGTTAGGTTTATTCGCTGGCTTTCCATTAATATATTTGCAAGCTTCCAAGAAACTGAGATGTATCCTGAGGATAGTAATAAGTTAAAAAGTGAATTTAGGTGGTCAAACAATTTCGGAGTGCCCTTTTTTAGGAGGATAGCTTGTATTTCGTCTTCACCTGGTGCTTTGTTTTTTGTTTTTTATTGCTTCTAGTAATTCTTGAAGGGATATTTAATTTGTTAGTAATGTGCTTGCATAATCTGTATCGGATCTTGTATTTGTATCAGTTATGTTTACTTGAAAAATTGGTTCAAATTGATGTTTATTGTTTACTATGTGATTAGTGACTTTAGTGTAGAAATATGTATTCATATCCGGATCAGTGTGAGTTTTAAATGTATTTTGAAGTTGATCTTTGAAACTTCGGCTATTTCTTTATTTGTGTGTGCTATAGTATTATTATGTTCAAGTGGAGGATATTTCTTTGTGTTTGTGTTTTCATTTGTGAGTCTTAAGATGTGACCAGAATTTTTTCGGGTCAGTTTTATCATTTAGTTTATTGCAGTAATTGTCCCACTTATTTTGTTTTTGTTGTTTTATTTGTGTTTTGATGTGATTTCTAATGTTGTTTATTTGTGTTTTGGTTTCTCTGTTTCTTGTTATCATGTACTGTCTTCTTAATTGTCTTCGTTTTTTAATTAGGGTGATTATTTCTGTGGTGGGTTTCCATGTGTTGTTTGTTGTTTTATGGTATTGTTTTGCTATTGTTAACTTGGCTGCTTTCTGAAGGTACTCCGTAATTGTTTGACAGTAGTTATCCATTTCGACATGTGTTTTAACTTCTTTTATAACTTTATTAGGTAACAGGTTATCTAATTCCTGTTTATAATATTGCCAATCTGCTTTTCTGTAATTATTTTTTTCTTTCCTATATGCTATATTTTTATGGGGGGCTAGATCAAAGACACAATATATTGAGAGGTGATCACTGTCAACATCCTTTCCCACTTGAAATTTTATTAATTTCTGACTTAAGTTATATGTACACATACACAGGTCTAGTATGTCACTGGTGTTAGTGGCATACGCTGTATGTGTAGGGGTGGTATCATTTAATAAAGCTATATTATTACCATCTATGAATTTTATTAGATTTCTACCATTGGAATTTGAGCTACGGCATCCAAAGGTAACATTTTTGCTATTTAAGTCCCCCCATAACTATGGAGTTTTGGTTGTGGGAAAAGATGTTGCTAAGTAATGTTATATCTATTTGTTTGTTAGGTGAGCAGTAAATTCCTGCTACGGTTACTTTAGTTTTATTTCTTTGCAGAATGTCTACAGTAACATGTTCATTGCTACTGCTAAATTTAATTTCTATTACTGAAAGCTCCACTTTGTAGAGCAGCATAATGCCTCTGTTTTCATCATTTCTGTTTGTTCTGTCTTTTCTTATGGTTGAATAATTTGGTATTTTAAATCTATTGTTATTGTAAATTAGAGTTTCGCTTACTATTATAATATGGGGGTTAATTTCTTGTATTAGGTCTTCGATCTCATGTTTCTTGGAAGCTATTGCACCTTGGATGTTGATATACACTACTGTGAACATTGTGCTGTGAGCATGTATCCAGTAAGTGTTGATATTATGTAGGGTATGTTTGGTGTGATGTGTTTTATGGAGATATTGATCAGTAATTCAAAACAGTTAGTTGTCTGGTTTGGTTTGGTGTATTCTGTTACGAATTCTGTAATTATATTTTTGATTACTGTTGTGAACAGGCTTGTTTTGTCTGATGTGTTAATAGTCGTTTCTTGTATGGTGGTATTGTTTTCTTCTGGTTTTTGTGTTTGTGTTAAAGTGTTCTTGTCCTGGGTATTAATGTTCAGTTCTTGCTGTTTGTGGGGTTGTTTTCCTTTTAGAATTTCTGCGTACGTGGTTTTTGTTGTTTTATTGAATTCTGTTGATATGTATGTTTTAGGTAAGCTGTTTGTATTAGGTTGATTCTGTTCTGTTGGTGTTCTGATCTGATAAATACGTTGTTTTATTTGTTTGTATTTATCACATCCTTTATAATTTGCTGTGTGGGTTTGACCACAGTTACAACATTTAGGCGTTTCCTTATCTTTTTTGCATTGGTTGATATGGTGTTCCCCGCCACATCCGCAGCACCTCGGTGTTGCTAAGCAGGCTGCTGAGACATGCCCATATCTTTTTACGTATTATTATGGTTTGTTTGGTTTAGTTTGTTTTGAATTTCGCGCAAAACTACACGAGGCCTATCTGCGATAGCCGTCCCTAATTTTGCAGTGTAAGACTAGAGGGAAGGCAGCTAGTCATCACCACTCACTGCCAACTATTGGGCTACTCTTTTATCAACGAATAGTGGGATTGACTGTCATATTATAACGCCCACACGGCTAAAAAGGGTAAGCATGTTTGGTGGGACGGGGATTCGAACACACGACCCTTAGATTACGAGTCGAGTGCCTTAACCACCTGGCTATGCCAAACCTTTTATTATCGAAACCTGATTATGAAAAGTGTTCTTTCTATCTTCAAAATCCAAAATCATCTATTGGGTATACATACGTCAATGTATTATTACATTTGTCGCTCTTCTCCTATAATGGCATACCACCAAATCTGAGGACTAACACCGGGGTTAGATATTCGTGGTGGGCACAGAATAAATAGCCCACAATGCAGTTTTGTGCTTATTATCAATCTTTCCTATTTTATGCGCTATTAAACTTAAATTAAACTTCTGCATAATTTTTCCGAAAGCTTGCTGGAGGGAACTCATGTTTCAACCATTCATACCAGTATACAGCGGTGTTTTGTCAGTAGTTTCTAAAATGACGTCTCTTAAGGGACGCTTAACGTTGCAATTTGTACTGTTGTGACGTCAGTAAAACGTATGCGTGACATAAATCACGGGATGAATTAAGAAGTAAATTACAACACAACGTGGTATGTGAATTACATAAGAAAAAAATAAAAATATTTCTTACTTCTAATTTTGGAACACTTGATATACAATTTGTTTTGTTTGTTTTTGAATTTCGCACAAAGCTACTCGAGGACTATCTATGCTAGCCGTCCCTAATTTAGCAGTGTAAGACTAGAGGGAAGGCAGCTAGTCATCACCGCCCACCGCCAACTCTTGGGCTACTCTTTTTACCAACGAATAGTGGGATTAACCGTATCTTTATGACGCCACTACGGCTGAAAAGGCGATCATGTTTGATACGACAGGGTTTCGAACCCGCGGATTACGAGTCGAGTGCCTTAACCTACTTGGCCATGCCGGGCCTCATGTGTCAGATATACCAGATATACAATAAGTAATTTATAAATACCAGCTCAATTACTTATTTCATACATTCCCAGATGGACACCAAGTATTCAAAGCTTTCATGCCTGTATCAACTATTTCATATTTTCAAGTATACATCAAGTAGTGCAGATTTTCTGTTGTATACTAAATGTTTCAGGTCTGCGCCGAGTTGTATTTGAGACTTTTAGACCTACAGAAAAACATATTACGCTTTGAGAAATACATCTAATGCATTTTTACGTTTACACTACGTATTTTAAACTTTCAGGTTTACATCAAGCATTTCGAACTTTTAGTTCTATACAAAACAGTTAGAACTTTGAAATCTATATTGTAGTTTAGAAACATTTGGAGTACCTTAACTATTCTCAAGAAAGAAGGTTAATGTTCATTGCCATTAGAATTTCTCAATATTCTTCAAGTTCAGAAAATATATGGTGAATATTGTACCTATGGAAACTTCTACTTAGAATGCGTTGACCAAATACTTCAAGAGAAGTTTAGTTTTTCTTCTCAGGTTTGTGTTGAATGTTCCAAAGATGTATTTAATTTTTCATTTCGTGTTATTTTATATGTTTTTTTTTTCCAGTAAAACATCTTATGCACGCGTGAGTTGAACTACAAAGTCATAGACTTTGGAATTTAGGCTTAGTCATCTCTAATTTTGAACACCTAATAGAATGCCAATCAAGTATGTCGTGTTCTTTGAACCGAATAAAGAGAATGACTATTGCTTTTGTAATGCGCCAATACATAGAAATGTGGAGCGCATTCAATGGTTTCATGGTCGGAATCTTGGACCCATAAATCTGCAGTCTAGCAAACTAATCAACAGACCACGCTTAGCCAACATAAAAATGAAAACTATCGACTAGTGTTGTGTCAGATAAACACTTTTTAATACGTTCGCTTTGTTTTTGAATTCCGCGCACAGCTACACTAGTAGCTATGTGCGCTAGCCGTACCCAATTTTGCAGTGTAAGGCTAGAGGAAAGGCAGATAGTCATCATCACTCACCGCCAACTGTTGGGCTACTTTTTTACCAACGAATAGTGGGATTAATCGTCACTTTATAACGCCCCCACGGCTGAAAGGGCGAGCTTGTTTAGTGTAACGGGGATTCGAACTTGCGACCCTCAGATTACCAGTCGAGCGCCTTAACCACCTAGGCATGCCTGTGTAATATAATATCCATTGAAACAATCTATCAAAATCTAGTGTTGTTTTATGCAATAAACAAATAGAAAAGATTCTGTCGGAATGATCTGCGATTATCAGTTTAATGACTGATATTATTTTCCTCATTAAAACATAATGTTTCATGTTTTACTAGAAATTATAATTATTAAACGTGTTTCTTCTTTTATCAAAACATAGTTAACTTTTGTTAATAGTTACTGAAAAGGCCCAGCATGGCCAGGTTCTTAAGGAACTCGACTCGTAATCTGAGGTTCGCGGGTTCGAATTCTTGTCCAACCAAACATGCTCGCCCTTTCAGCTGTGGGGGCGTTATAAAGTTACGGTTAATCCCACTATTCGTCGGTTAAAGAGTAGCCCAAGAGTTGTCGGTGGGTGGTGATGACTAGCTGCTTTTTCTCTAGTGTTTCACTGCTAAATTAAGGACGACTGGCGCAGATAACTCCTGGGTAGTTTTGTGCAAAATTTAAACCCAACCCAAACATATTCCGTTTTATTGTGGTAAATTAACAACTATTCCTTGAATGAACATTTCGGAAGGACAATGAAGAACGTTGAAAATGAAATGTGGATTGTTTTACTGATGTTATTGACAAATGTTCAGTAAACAAAATGGTCCCAAATTATTAGAATATTGTTAGTAACATGCTTGACAAATTCAAAGAGTTGGGTTGTAATAGGAGCTTGGAAGCTCAATTTTTTACACTCACACTATAATTATTTTCCTGAAAATTCCAGAGCCGTCAGCAAAGAACAAGGGTAAAATTTCATCAAGAGATCAGGGAACTTGAGAGGAAGTATCGGGTAAAATGGACACATCAGCATGATGGTTGATTACTGCTGGTTATTGAAACCAGATGCTCTAGGCTTAATACATAAGAGAAGACCACAACAATAATTTTGAGTCTAGAATATCTTTAAAATAAAAAAAAATCAGAACAAATGAAGATGTTTATTCGTTTAACTCCAGTGTTTTCTCCTTTTCTTCAGTTCTTTTGTGTTTTGTTAATTTTTGTTCATTGTGGTAAACGAAGTAAATGGTTTTCTTCTTACGATTCGTAAAAAATCCTTACGCGATAGAAAAAATAAGTATCGTGTTTGAAACCTGCGTGGCTGAATTATGGAAAATTTGTTATGAAAACCCAAATAACTTTCATGCAGTTTAAATTTGCAGGACTGTGTAATTAATGAAATGTGCTCTACAGTGTGTCATATAGAGTTACTGATAAGCACTTCGTAAGTTCTGACTCTAAGCAACTTGTTTCTTCAGCTTAGTTTTTGATACTGTTATTCCTGTTCGATCATAAATTTTTAAAATTGTAATGCGACGTTTCACTCTGACGTTTACTGTTTATCGTTTCGTTCTGCCATTTATATTTTAGTATTATAACATCAATGGTGAGATTCAAGTCCTAAATAATTCCTCACTTTAGGAACTTCTGTAGCGTGAACTACTAACCACTGTGCTAAATCTGTGTTGATGCTTGTTTACGGCGGTTTAGGTCTGTCGAAACTAAGCTGAATGTTTTATACGTTCGATCTTACGTTCTTGCACAAGCGATGTTCGTAATTACCAACACAATGTTTTGCCTCGCTATAAATTCCAATACATAAGGAGACAAATTAGGTGGAACGTATTTTCTACTCTTTGTGGACAGCTGTAGATCACGGACATTCTGTTGTTGCCTTGAAAAACATGTGAAAAAACGAAACAAAACAACCTGTTTGAAAGACGGTGACTGGATACCAGGCTAAGTTCAGGATTGTTGTTTTAACATATAACATTTTGCAAGGACGAACATAGAGCAAGTGCACGAGAACTTCGATCCCAATGAATAATAATCTGTGTCTTTTGTTATGTTGAATTAAAGCCACGAAACGTCTCATGAAACTTTTCTAATTGAAATATAAACATATACAAATAGGTGTAAAAATATACATACACACACGTCTCTGTTATCCACGTACTCATATAAGTGCATAGTACGTACATTCTTACATAGACGTATTTGAAACTATTGTGGATTTTACGCAATTACTAAGCTGCACAAACGATATTAAAACATTGTTAATGTTGCATACTGAAGTAACTCTAAGCATTTTTTGTTAATAAAAAAAATACGAATCTTGGAACATCACTTTGTTATTTCGTGTCGGCAGACGTACCTAATCACATGGCTTAATTTGATTACTTTACTATATGATAAATGCTTTAGTAGCCTTTACACGTGTATCACTATTTGGCCATATCATTTTGTTTTTATTCCATTTCAACAATAACTGAGCGTTACCATGGTCACAGAATGCTAAGTGAGTGAATCCGAAGCTTCGTACGCAGTTTGCTACTCTATCTGACACGAACGCACTCAGCACTTTGGGGCCAAGGTTGCTTTATAAAAGTACAGTGGAATTTTTTTTTTTTTTTACATTTTTCCAGAATACAATTCGCTAGAATAAACAACCTTTGTTGTTTAGGCTTCCCAGGAGCGGTGTCTCCCAAAATAAACATTTCTCAATAGTCATATTGTGATGGAGTTCGATTTCACATAATCAATATTTTTCGTTGTACAAATTCCCCTCAGGATGACAACCGCTACAACCTGACTCTTTCATTACTTATTTTTTTTCCAAGCATAGATTATAGATTATAACATTTAAATGTGTTTGTTCAAGAGTGTAAGTGTGTAATCCACTAAAATTTAAAACATTCGCTTTTTATCTTCTTTAGAAGAGGCCTCCCAGTAGCTCAACGGTATGTCTGCGGACTTACAACGCTAAAATCCGGTTTTCGATACTCGTGGTGGGCAGATCATAGATAGCCCATCGTGTAGCTCTGTGCTTAATTCAAAACAACAACTTTAGAAGAGTAGCTTTTACAATACTCAAGTTTCATTGATCTTATTTGTAGAGGGTTGTGTTCTTGTATTTTGTTAGTCACCTGTATCAGCCGTGTACAAACAATTTTATGGACACCTCTTTCTTTGAAGATATGTTTTGTTGTGCCCATCCCTTTAGCTCGTATAACTGTTTGTGTGTATAATAAATTTCTATATTAATTATTGTTTCTATATTAGTTAAAAGAACGGTAGTTTGTTTGTTATTTTTTGCCCACAACGGATCAGTATGATATACCTATATTCATAGTTGCACGTACATAATGCTCCCTACCTTGAGGTTATGCCCCACAGTTTGCATACCATGGACTTGCAGTGCCTCGCAAAAGTAATCACCCCCCATCAATAATGTCGAATTAAGAAAAACGAATAATGTAAACAGTGTTTTCATTTAACATGTTTTTGTTTAAACTTAATGTTATGTGTGATGGAGGTTGAATGTCAGCAAATCTTGCAAATAAGATATGCAAACTGAAATCTGCTGATTGCACAAGTATTCAGGTGCTTAATCATCTTTTGCAGCAATTACTGCTGTCAGTCTTTTTTAAATAGGTCTCTATCAGCCTTACAGAATGGGATGGTCTAATGTTATCTATTTCTTCCTGGTAAAATTACCACAATTCTGGCAAGTTCGTTATGGATCGTTGATAGACTGCAACCTTCAAGTCTTGTCATACATTTTCCATTGGATTTAAGTCAGGACTTTGATTGGATCGTTCCAGGACAGTCACTTTCTTCTTTTGAAACCTCTCCTATGTGGTTTTGACCTTGTGCTTTTGGTCTGAAATGTGAATTTTCGACTCAGCGTTAGATTCTTGGCTGTCTCAAGAAGGTTTACCTCTAGGATTCCCTTGTACAATGCACCATCCAATTTCTCCTCAATCCTGCTTAGCTTTCTAGTCCCTATTGATGAGAAGCATCCTCATAACATGATGCTGGAACCATGCTTGACAACTGGGATGGTGCTGACTGGGTGATGAGTTGTGTTGCACTTGCGCAAACCGTAACGCTTTGAATTTTTTACCAAAAGCTCAGTTTTTGTCTCATCTGACCACATGTTCACCGTATTAGTTACATACTTTGTTGCAAGCTTTATATGAGACTTAAGATGGTTATTTTTCAATAATGGTTTATTTTTTGCCATTCATCCGTACAGGCCAGCTTTATGTAGGAACTGGGATATCGTCGGTGTAAGGACACTGACTCCCATCTCAGACATGGAATTTTATAAATCTTTCAAAGTCACTGTTGGCTACACAGTGGCATCCCTAACCAGTTTCTTGCTTGCCTGACTGCTTAGTTTCGAAGGGTGGCAATGTATGGAAAGGTATGTAATGTGTGGTGGTATGAAGTACATTTCACCTCTTAATGATGGACTTCACTGTTTCTAAAAGGATAATTAGTGACTTTGAAATTTTCTTGTAACCTTCTCCTGACCTGTGCTTCTCTACGACTTTAATCCTAACTTACTTGGAATGCTCCTTGGTCTTCATGGTCAGTTTGTCGCATCACAATGTGAGTTGTGGCTTAAACAGATGCATTTACTCTGAATTCAAATCAAATCACTTTGATTATACATAGACAGAGACTATTACACTAATTTTGTGACTTTTTTAAATTAATCTTTTGCACCTGAACTAATTTACGGTTGTAATAATGAAAAGGTTGAATACTTACACATTTGAGAATATTCTATTTTTTTTAAAGATATAATTTATTTACATAACATCAGAATTTTTATAGCCTTCTCAGTTTGAAAGTTTTATAACCGCAAGCTTAGACGGCAACAAAATGTGGAAACTTTGCAAAAGGCCCAATACTTTTGCAAGGCATAGTATATTATCCAAGATTGTGTTTCTTTAGAGCATTATAATCAGTATAGAACTGATCATAATCTATTTTATCCAGGAATGGATTTTTAGGAAATATAAAGATTTCATCGTCTGTATTTGATTGCACTAAAGCCACTTAAAAAAGGCTGTTTATTTTCACTTTGGAAACATTTGGTGTAACTTCTGCTTTTTCTCGTTCATACAAAGTGATGCCACATGTTTAGTTCCATTAGCAGACTCATGAAAACAACCTTTACGTTGTTAGAGTCTTTCATGTATATGCTTACCTTGTATTTAATAAATGTTTATTTAACTTGTGTATAAGAAAACAAACTATTATGTTTGCGTTATTTGTGTCAACAATGACTAAAATTTTATTCAGAATAAATATATAACAGGTCATAAGCGAAGAGTTTTGATATAGATGCACTGGAGTAGAATTTGAATTTGAAGCTAAAATAATATTCAAAGCAACGTTTAGCTTCGGTTTTGCTCAGTTGTGCCGATGTTAACCATGATTTAAGATAACAGGCGTGTTCGAAAATATAAAATAAAATTTAGTTACGTAGACGATAATCATAAATGATATGGATGAAAGAGATATCGTGTTAAATTTATATGAAAACTATATTTACAAGACACAGCTGTGCAGGTTTACTTGGATCAAGATTTAGCACATTTTACATATAAGGTGATTCCTCTTACTCACCCTTCCAGTGGCACAGTGGTTTGTCTGAGGACTTATACTACTAGAAACCGGGTTCGATACTCATGGTGTGCAGAGTACATATAGCCCTTTGTGTAGCTTTGTACATAATAACAAACAAACAATTATCTTATTCAGGATATATAAGACATAGGTGTAAAAGATGTGATGGCTCGGCATGGCTAGGTGGTTAAGGCGCTCGACCCGCAATCTGAGGGTCGCGAGTTCGAATCCCCGTCGCACCAAACATGCTAGCTCTTTCAGCCATGGGGTCGTTATAATGTTACGGTCAATCCCTCTATTCGTTGGTAAAAGAATAGCCCAAGAGTTGGTGGTGGGTGGTATGACTAGCTGCCTTCCTTCTAGTCTTATAATGCTAAATTAGGGACGACGCAGATAATTCTCCGCGGAATTTAAGAAAAACAAACAAAAGGCGTGATTTTAAAACTGATGTAATGCAAGACATTGCCCAAAACACTTATCTGATGATAAAAGTATATCAATAATAACCGAACTTGGTTATTCATCTGACGAGTATACTGATGAAAAGCAACACAAAGTAAAGTTAAATTCTTTGTAGAAGATTATAACTATATCTCTATGTGTATTTAATTTCATTTGCAACATATCATTCATAATTTACAATATTTCCAGCTTTACAAACATGGTAGAAACTTTAACAATTAATGTTTGTAAGTTAGTGTAAAGTCATACTATAGTCACAGGTGGAGGATGGCACATAAAACACATTGCGTATTATTAGTGTTTTTTTTATACTTCAGAACACAATTACTGTGCCAAAGGGATATAAACACTACCTGCATTATCTAACATTTTTCTTGCAAATTAAAAATGCACTGAGGAATTTTCCAAACTTTGAAATAACCAATATTCTTGTGATTTACCTTATCTTAGGAAGAATGCAGACATTATGTATTATCTACTTGGCCAACAAAAGAAACTTTCATTCGAACTGAGTAGAGTTTGTCCTTTCTTTTGCTGCTCATGAATCTTTAAACACACATCAAACGGTAATATTACACTGTGTGCTACAAGGAATATCACTTACATATAAAGGACCGTAAAAAAAAACAACGTGAAAAATGATTTCGTTCAGTTATGCAGAATTAATTATGGTAGTCTTTAGGGTCAGTTTGGAGAGCTAAGTGGGTTAGAAGGAAGTTCTATTAGTAGTACTTTCTAAATGCAGAAATCCACCAGCTTTACAGTTAGCAACCCCAAGAAGACGTTTGAGATTATCTTGCAATTTAGACTCCGTGAAGAGAAAATATTATGCACATCACAGTGAAACTCTAGAAGTTTAATCACCACTGTAGCAAGTGGCCCTGAATTTGATTGAAGCTTGTCTGAAATGGAATGAGTTTACTAATAGTCCAGAAGTCCATGTCTTTCAAGACGCTGAGGCTACTATAATGATAAACAGAGTAATAAAAACATCATTCCTAGTGGATCTAATGTGTAGACTGCTGTCCGGAATAACTGAGAAAACTGAACTGTCTGAAATGGAATGAGCTTACTTATAGTGCAAAAGTCCATGTCTTTTACGACGCTGAAGCTACTATAATGATAAACAGAGTAATAAAAACATCACTCCTAGTGGATCTAATGTGTAGACTCCTGTTCGGAATAACTGAAAAAACGTTTCGATAACTGCATGTGAAATGGTTCTGCCAAGCAATAGTGGACACCTATACTCATGAATACAATCAACTTAGGAAGATAACAGTGAAGTAGAAGCAATACGTTAGGCATCCTTTTGTAAGAACTAGATATTGCTTCAGCGCCTACTTCTGGTCAAGCAATATTTATTTAGTGTTAAATCCACGTACGTAATTACATGTCAAATTAACTAACTGAACTTTAAGATCATCTACTTGTAAACAATATAAATATATACCGACTATATTTAGTTACTTAAAACTCTGGGTCCGGCATGGCCAGGTGGGTTAAGGTGTTTGACTCGTAATCTGAGGGTCACGGGTTCGAATCCCGGTCGCACTAAACATGCTTGCCCTTTCAGCCGTGGGGGCGTTATAATGTCACGGTCAATCCAACTATTCTTTGGTAAAAGAGTAGCCCAAGAGTTGGCGGTGAGTGGTGATGCCTTCCCTCTAGTCTTACACTGCTAAATTAGGGACGGCTAGCGCAAATAGCCCTCGAGTAGCTTTGCGCGAAATCTTCAAACAAACAAACAAACAAACTTCAAACTATTTAAATAATCCCTTCCACTATAATGAGTAGATGAAATACCACCAGCTGAGGAAATATATACCGAGTATATTTAGTTACTTAAAACTTTATATATCTAATTACCTCTACCATAACGAATAAATGAAATACCACCATTGAGGAAATACATACCGAGTATATTTAATTACTTAAAACTCTATTTATCTAATTATCGCTACCAAAACGAGTAGATGAAATACCGCCAGCTGAGGAGCCGGCTGTAGAAATAAAAATAAAACCAATGAAGCATACTTTAAATTTGAAATACTTATATAGCTCAGAGAATGGATAAAATTATGTGAATGTGGAGAAGTCTGCAAGTTTATGGCATGAAGGACATTGCTACAGTATAATTGGTACTAAAACAGACTAAAAAATCAGTGTAATTTGGTTTTGTTTAGATCCAAGAACAGATCCTCAAAAAGGGTAAGAAGACCCCCTAAAGAGCAGTTACAGTTGAATAGCAATGACTTACTTCTTAATATACACTACAAAGTACTATTAACCGGTATGTCTGCAGTCTCACACCGCTAGAACCGGGTTTTATTACCCGTGGTGAGTAAAACACATGTAGCCCATTGTGTGGTTTTGTGCTTAATTACAAACAAAAATTATACAGAATCCAGTTAATATTATAGATGATAGTGTTGGAACAAAACACCAGTTGAGAGGACCAGAAAAGAAAACAGAGCTACAAATAGAAGCTGAAGTGGTTTTAGAAAGAGCCACATAAAGTGCTAGTTAGCTTAAAGACACTCAGTGAAAGATCAAGACACCAAGGTCATGAAACTGAGGAAGTCCAACACAAGTCAATTTTTCAGCAACTTTTTTCTGAACGGATAATGGAATTTCACTGTCAATCTCTTTTCATATCCATGGCTCTAAAGTGCGTAGCCAGTCTTTGTAGTCGTGATCTATGAACTCTCTGATTCACAGTCCTTTCATTCTAACCATTAGGTGAGTTCTGGCCCTTATAATAATAAAATGACTGAACTCCGTTGATGAATTACGAATGAGCTTTTGTATCAAACAGCTTAAATATTAATTAAATTAAAACAAGAAACCTAGACATTTAATACATTTTTTCAGTAGAAATGGTTTGGTGTAGAAGGTTATTTACCTAATACAGGCTAGATACAAACTTCCAAATGCGAGAAGTGCGGAAATATAACCAATTTTGATGTTTGAAATCTGATAATCTCTCTTTACGATTCCTTGAAGTTTTCAAAATTATAACAGGGGGTATGAAATTCCAATTCATTGTTATGATTATTAATTTTATTGTCATTATTTAGAATTTATTTTAATTGTCCTCGACATCCAAAACTGTTTATTTACAACGTTTGTTACATTCCAAAATACTACTCAGTGTATGCTGTACATTCAGGATATTAAGGTAAAATCTGCTAGATTAATTAACGTTTCAGTATTTTAATCAATAGTATCGTAAAGAAGTTTCAATTATTTTTAATAAACTGAAGTTTTCTGATTGAAGACAATAAAATTGTTCATGTTCTGGTTTACCTAAACACTGGTACATGTTCTGGTTTACCTAAACACTGGTAAGAAGTTTTCATGAGATTTAATTTACTTGTAAAGCTTTAAGCACAAAACGTCAATAACTTGCAGCCATAATTATTATAACATTTAGGACGATCTAGGAAAGAAGTTATAACCAATAAAACCATCTAAAACCCACAGTTTAGAACTAATCACGTCGTTTGGGAACCAAGACAATAATTTCGACAAACGTCTTCATTAAACTACTTAAACATGTACATTATTGCTGGACAATTCTTAAACAGCTCCTTCAGTGTGATTGTCAGTATAAAGTGAAATTCATCAAAATTTTAAACAGTTGGAGTACGTTAAAGTTAGAAGACTGAAGTTGTTTTTCATGAGCAGATTAATCTAGTTAAAATGGTAATCCAGGCTAAGAAAGAGATTCCACGATGTAGAATCACTCAACTTCAAATATTACAAGAATCACGAAGAATTAAAAATGAAAACATGTTTATTAATAAGTCTGAACGAATATAACAATTTGACCATTTATGAAATAACGGATGTAGTCTGGAAAATATCATCTAAAGACACACGAACGTTTATTTTCAGTTTAATCTTTTTGTTGTTGTAAAACTTTTATGGCAGCCGATATTTGTTTTGTTCTCTTTTTAAACAGCGTATTTCTGCCAATAATTTTACTCTTCTGTTCTTCTTTCCTTTAATAAATAAAGTGATGAATGTAAGCCTAAGAGACAACTATTGTGATATGTTTGTTAAGCTGTATAACGATCTCTCGAGTAGTAAAAAGGATATATTAAAGCGATATATAGTAACTTACATAGAAGAAAACTTTCTGACAGGAAGTAATAGTAAACAAAAACGACCAAGTAAGAATTAAGTAAGATGTTACTAAATTTGTGACAAGAGTTGACCAGTTAGACCGATCGTTTCCAAAATAAAAAAATGTAGGAGATATGAAGCTGTAAAATTAGTTTTAAACCGGATATGAATGTAATGGAAAAAACAGTTTTGGATTTTCAACATTATAAGAATCAACAAAGATATCTCTAATTCTGGACTTTACATCGTATGACGTAGTGAATGGATGAATTAACCATTTCTTTTTAAATATTACATTTTATCACCCCGAAGTGTTACAGAGGGATCCAATGAAAGATACACCACTGATTTATTATAGGAATAGTATTACGCACTAACTTTTGTGAATAAGTATGTTTTATAGTTACTAGAAGACACGTGGAAGCTAAAGAATGGTAATGTTGAATGCTAAGTGTTATGACTGACACTGTTACAAGTGAAGCGTTCTATTACAGTGACGTACATTTGTCATTAGTGTATTATATACTTTCCATAAGAAATCACAGCAGTGTCTATAGTTGAATCACCTTATATTTCGGTCCGACAAGATTAATATAGAACTTAATTACAACCAATAATAACATTTTTTCATGAGCACACAGGGGGTGATTAATGTACAGTTTATCTTAAACAATTCATGATTCACAGTTCGCCAAACATTGCCAAAGCATCACGAAAGTAGAAAACTCTATAAGAGAGAAATCTATAATACACTTTTATGCCACCAGTGGGTTGGATTGGTTATTTCTTTGTAGTTAAGCCCAAAACTACATAAAGGAATATCTGTGCTCTGCCCACAGTGGGTATCGAAACGCAGTTTCTACTGTTGTAAGTCACCAGACATTCTGTTGTGCCAATGATGGGGGGGGGGTTTAGAGGGTTTGGAAGAACGCGTATTAAAATGTCAGAACTTACATTTTCAGAGTGCTTTGAGGTAATATTGCTGTATGGACAGAAAAAAGGGCGTAGCAGTGCTGCAACACCTATTGTTTTTGCTGAAAAGTATCCTGATGGAGAAACAAATCCAAACATCAATGATAACTAGATTATTGGTACAATTTCTTCAGATTGGCAACGTAGCAATTGGCATTATTGAACAACCCTCTGGTACACAACACGTATGTCGGAGTATAGTTTTTCAATGACAAGCGATAAACAAGATTATATGGCTTCTATTCTGACTTGAATAGTTCACATACACTGCTATGTCTGAGCCCTTTCACCGATCATTTAATGCTGCTGGTATTTTTCGGGCGATGTTAAACAATAAGCTGCCCACCATAAGGAACCTAGCCCTGAGATTTAACACGTTTATAAACATATCGCTGTCCACGAAGAGGATCCCATGAGTCTTGGAATCACACAATGTTAGATGTTGCCATAATCTTATGCAACGTTACGTTTAAATTTCAAGACCTAGTAAAATAAATATAAAAAAAATTCTTGTCAGATAGCAGGGTTATAAAATAAAGAAATCATTAATTTATACTAGTGTTGAATACAATAATAAAATTACACTTATTAGAACATAGCTAACAACAAAATGTGCCAAAGATGAAAAAAAGGGCACAATGCTATTTTGAATCTCAAACGTATAAAATGTTACAAATACTGCTGGTGAGTATACTTAACCGGATAATATTTACCTTTCACCCACGCAGCCATTAACATATGTATTCAGAACTGTACATAAGCGACATATGATATTGTTCAGCGTTCTTTAAACAAGTAAATCATCACAACAATTTAACCATGAGCTCAAATTACATTTCATATAATTACTGTTTAATTATTTAATTTCTTTATTTTAGATAATTTTAACTATCCATTAACGGTATTTTTTATCTTAATAAAGAAATCATAATTTGGACATATTTTTAGAAGCGTTACTCGAAAACTTAAATAATTAAAACTGCAGACGTAATTTTTATTAGAAGCTTACCAATGTTTGTTTTCTTAGAAAAACGAATTTCATAAAAAACGGCATCTTTATTAAACAACTAATCTCATGAGATACAAATTCATCACTAAAAATTATTCATTGTAAAGAAGAAAAAATGAAGATACGAATCTGTTTTACATTATTAATGACAGGGGTCTTTTTTGGAGGTAAGTTTTCTACATTAGTCATTGATCAACACATACATTCTACTAACCCTAACTGTAATAAATAAGAACTAATCATTTGTTTGGCCTGGCATGGCCAAGCGCGTAAGGCGTTCGCCTCGTAATCCGAGGGTCGCGGGTTCGAATCCCAGTCGCGCTAAACATGCTCGCCCTCCCAGCCGTGGGGGCGTATAATGTGACGGTAAATCCCACTATTCGTTGGTAAAAAAGTAGCCCAAGAGTTGGCGGTGGGTGGTGATGACTAGCTGCCTTCCCTCTAGGCTTACACTGCTAAATTAGGGACCGCTCGGTGCAGTGGGCTAATAACCTACTCACTTAAATACTTGTTGAAGAACCCGCAAGCGATTGCGGCCGTATGTTCCTAGATGGAATCTAATGGTGATAACTAACTAATCATTTGTTTATTACACTTATTTGTAATATGTAATTTTTGTTAATTTTTTGGTTAAATTCATGTTAAGACTAATTAACGCTAAAACGTTTGCTGGCCGATTGTTATGACACTCATCTAATCACGTAATTTGCAACTTTAAAACTCAATTTTGGTTTTTACGTTAATGAGTTTTAACTGTTGAAATGATGTTAAGTAATTCGATTGCTAATTTCTACGTTGCTTAGGTTTGACCATTTATAAGTGACCCTAAAAATCATTTATTTTATTTTCTTTGATTGAGCTTGAAGAGCTAAAATAAACAAACAATAACTTTGACTCATGCTGATTAGCTGAGCTCAAACAATCAAAAAATTTCGTTAAAAATGTATATTTTTTATCCATTACCATTTGAACAATAAAAAATATACAGAAAACTGGTTCGTTTTGTGTCATGCTATTGTGCTCAACTACTAACAAAATTGAAATTACAAAATTACATTAAATATATGAATTGCTTTTCCTACGCCATGAAATTCGGTCAACAAAACTGTGACTCTCATGCCCTGTGAGGGTGATTACGGCTAAAGAAGAGATGACATTAACATTATGTATTGTTTCTTCCAGTGTAGCTGTTATTTGTAGTTATGCATAAAGTTACACAAAGGCCTACTTGTGCTCTGCCCACCACTGGTATCGAAATCCAGATTTTAGGGTTGTGTTTGTTTTGTTTTGAATTTTGTGTAAAGCTACACGAGGGCTACCTGGTCGTTCCTAATACAGCAGTGTAAGATTAGAGGGAAGGCTGCTAGTCATCACCACCCACCGCCAACTCTTGGGCTACTCTTTAATTAACGAATAGTGAGATTGACCGTAACTTTATAACGCCTCCACTGCTGAAAGGGCGAGTATGTTTAGTGACGGCGAATCGTACCCGCAATCCTCAGATTACTAGGCGGGTGTCTTAACCACCTGGCCATGCCGGGCCTTGGCGTTGTAAGTAAGCAGACATACCACTGTACCACTAGGGGGGCTGTGTAGTTAAGTGCGACGAACCGAAAGATGGCATTAAGATTATTTATTGTTTTCCCTTACGTTGTTAAGTGCGACCAACTGAAAGATGGCATTAAGATTATTTATTGTTTTCCCTTACGTTGTTAAGTGCGACCAACTGAAAGATAGCATTAAGATTATTTATTGTTTTCCCTTACGTTGTTAAGTGCGACGAACCGAAAGATGGCATTAAGATTATTTATTGTTTTACCTTACGTTGTTAAGTGCGACCAATAGAAAGATGGCATTAAGATTATTTATTGTTTTCTCTTACGTTGTTAAGTGCAACCAAAGATGATATTAAGATTAATAATTGTTTCTGTTTATTTAAATTAAACTAATTAAAGGATGCCTTTAATATTCTTTATTTCTATAACAATCTTTAGACCTATTATATCTATTATATCTTGAATATTTTGCCAATTTTGGCATTTACACCGACATTTTTATATTCTTATTGTTTTACTTTGTATTTTGAGTTCGATGACACAAAACATATTAAGAAACATATTTTTTGTTCCATTCGAGTGACGTAAATGTATTATTTTGTTCTGTGTCATTAGACTCAACCAGTTGAAAAATAACAGCAAGAAACATTGACATTTTGTCAGATACGTTTAACCTTTAACAGCTAAACAATTACTCTTAGGAACCTTAATGTTTCATCTCAAGCTGTTAAACTCAATGATTATATTTAAACCTTGACCTAAAAAGCACGAGCTAGTAGGAATGGCCAAAAGTTTGCAGTACAAAGACCAAATTGAAGAAATCTGATTAACCTTTAAACGGTGGCCATCATCCGTAGATGTTACTATTTACAACATTTCCGATGTTTAAAGGTGAATTTTCAACAGATTTAATAATTGCTTTAGAAACTGTACTTTGGTTAGGTATAATTCCTGTGTGGTTGCCATATATTTAAACACTTTAGTTTTTGAGTGAAAAATGAAACAAAATATGCGGGTCCTCGAACTCAAGCTCTTCTCGGTCGTTCGGCTGTTTCTGTGACATTTTACAACTATGACGTAATAGTTGCACATCATGCTTCGTTGCGCACCGACCATTTTGTTCCTTTCAGTGCTGGTGTTTTATGTAAATCTATCGGTGCTTTTTTCGGATTACATACTTTTAATCGGTTTGACACCTTGTCGTATGAGCGACAACAAACGCACTCTCTCCTGGTTGGCATCTATTCGCATAAACCACATCTACACGTTGCACAAACATACGGAATATGTCATATGAATTATACATTATGGTGAATATTAAATTAACTATTCAGACTGCCACATCTAATTTGATTTTATAGAGATAATTATGACGTATAATTGAAATTCATTTTGTTACGAGCCATAAATACCCGGTACAATGATTGCGGAAGGGCCGAGTATTAGTTACCATATTCTGCAAAGTATAAACAAATCAAATCCAGTCTGTGATACCAATAATTTATAAACACAAGACAGGTTTCGAGATGCTTAAAATTGCACGTGAAATAATACAGACTATATTTGTTGTCATGACTTAGGCTTACCATTCTTCCACTGGAGGTGTGACCGACTCGCAACCGGCCTGGGCGCTGTCAGTATCACTCACAGTTCCGCTACTCTCGCTCGTGGAATTGTCCTCATTACTAGAACGTGTCACATCTGTGTCAAAAGTAACTGTTCTAGGTTCGTTCAGAGTAGGTTTGAATTGATATGGTGCTACTCGACACTGCTCAGAACACAAAGTCAAAACAGACTCCGCCTCTGTTTCTCCGTATGCACTGGCCATGTTTATTTACATTTAACGCGCTGGCGTTGGCGGTTTGTTTGGCAACTATTACGTCACAGTACTTTTCCTAGCGGCAAACGTAAAAACTAAAACGTTCGGATTGCCGCTCGGAAAGGGCTCTTTCTGTACCATGTTCTATGTTTCATTTATTAGCACATATTTTTTATAAAAAATGTGAACCTGCAAAATTAATCAGTATGAGTAGTTCTTTTGACTGCAAAGTTTTTTTTTTCTGTAAAATTTATCTTTAAGGATTAAAACCTGGTTTGCAGTAACCATTATGATACCTATTCTGGATCTGAAACTCTCTTTCACGTTAAAGCAACGTAACATCAATAGAATATTACTATTGGTTGCAATGAATATTTATTTGTTCTTTGTTATAGCCTCAGAGGGTTTCCAAACTTTCCTAACCCACAATCAACTGGAGTAGCCAGACAGTTTTCTGGAACCAGCGTGCCAATGGGGAGGTAGGAGTGTGTGTGTGTGTTTTCTTATAGCAAAGCCACATCGAGCTATTTGCTGAGCTCACCGAGGAGAATCGAACCCCTGATTTTAGCGTTGTAAATCCGTAGATTTACCGCTGTACTAGCGGGGGCAGGGATGTAGGAGAGTTACTGTTTTAATATATTTCAATAATGTCTGGGGCCGCTCTTATATTTTACTCTTCTTGTATACAAATTTTTTAAAATGATTAATTTATTATTAATTATTAAAGTACAAATCTGAACACAATTAAAACATGCCCGGCATGGCCAGGGGGGGTTAAGGCGTTCGACTCGTAATCTGAGGATCGCGGGTTCGAGTCTCGGTCGCACCAAACATGCTCGCCCTTTCAGCCGTAGAAGCGTTATAATGTTACAGACAATCCCACTATTCGTTGGTAAAAGAGTAGCCTAAGAGTTGGCGGTGGATGGTGATGATTAGCTGTCTTCCCTCTAGTCTTACACTGCAAAATTAGAAACGGCTAGCACAGATAGCCCTTGAGTAGCTTTGCGCGAAATTAAAATACAAACAAACAATAACAACATAGAAAAGTTTCTAAAACACCATTAATACGATTTCTTTATCTTACCTTTAGCCATGTACTTCACAATTCCACTAAACATGATTAGTATCTTATCAATATAATGCCTTATAGATATACTAATTATTAATCTTGTTAAGTTTATCATTTATAGCTTATGGCGGTCAAAAAAACTTGAACTATTGTTTTTAATTTTTAAAAATATGTTATTAGTTTAATTTGCTTATAAGACGTTTAAACTGAGTTATTTTAAATATTACTACTAATAGTTTAAATTAGACTTATCTGAACTTAATATTATTAGTTGAAGTTAGGCTTACCTAAAAGTAGTATAATCATTTAAAAGAGACTTACTTAAAAACTACTATTGTTATTAGTTTAAATCGGACTTACTTAATATTATTGATATTCGTTTATATTAAATAAGTTAAAATTAATTATTGATGTCTTAATTTGAAATAATTCAAAAGTAATATTAGTAAAACATTGATTTTAGAACTAGTTTCATTCTTGAACTTCCAATAGAAATTCCAGGAAAATATACACAATAGTTTATATAATTTATTGTCATCAAATGTTATGTACTTATTTTATACTGCCACACTTCTTGACATAAAAGTGATACACTTTTATTAGTGTAAAAATATTTCTATATTTACAACCAATCAAGTACATAGAAAACGGATAATAAATAATTTTTTCTTTCCTCACTTGAAAACTTTTATTTCTTCCTAACGTTTAAAAGCAGAATCAACTTGTCAAAATTAAAATAAATTATGAAAAACATGTGTTATATGTGTCCACGCTATCTTCACAGTCTTCAAGCAAATTTTATGTATTACCCGAAATTTATGTAGGTAAAAATAGAAAATAACGAATATGAGATAATACTGAAACTTTGCTGTAACTTCACAAAGAAAATGAATACGCACAGCTGTTAAGAATTTCGCAGGCTAAATGACAGCCAACGAGAGATTTATTGTTTATACCTTTATATGGATCCCCACTTTTGCCTACTTAACGTGGATTATAAATTTAATTACTCCTTTCAGGTTATCAGCTAATTAAATATAACACGTCCACTCGTCACTTAGAGCGAGGTATTTTGGTGGCGCGTAAGTGAAACTGACCACGTGTGAGTTGGAACAGATGTGTCTAATCACACATTTCTAGGTTCTAAATGACTCAGAAATGCTTTAGCAACCAAGGTAACGTCTAACATGTTATCTAATATTTAAAAGAGTTCAAGTCAGTTATGAAGCGTTTGAATACACAAAGTGAGTGCATTTTCAGTCGGGAAAATAATAATGAACACAGAATTTGTTCTGCTGAAACCTGTTCAAGCACAGTTTTACGTTTTCTTAATTTATAGATGGGTGCATGAAAAGTGTTTTGGGAAACAAAAATAAATTGTTAATCTGAAAAAGAATAGGAAAAAAAATCCAACATTATTTTGCCCGTTTGTCATTAGAGAGAGCTTCTGATAATATAACTTTACATCTAAAACTGAACGCTTACTTGACTGAACTAAAACGTGGTGCACATCGTAAAAAATAGTTTTTAATCGGTACTGTGTATAGTGAATTATAATCGAACTCTTGAAATTTAATCTTTTTCAGTAACATATTCTAAATTTTTACTGCCGAAAGTGTTCTTAGAAAATAAGCAAATAAAAAAAATGAAGTTATACCATGAAGAAGTTTGTTGGAATGCTTGATAAGAGCACTGTTTTGAATTAAGCACAAAACAACACAATGGGCTATCTATGCTCTGCCCACTATGGTGTAAAGCGGTGTGAGTCTGCAGACACACCACTGTGCTACTGGATAGCCATGGATGAAAAAAAAACAACAGGTTTATTGAAGTCTTTATGCTGATGTTAATTCACGACACGACTTACAGCTATAGGTATGCAAAGTATAGTTTATCTTTTTGTATTTTATATAATTTATGTCATTATGGAAGTTTCTCAGCAGATACTTGTTACTGTTGTAAGGAAACTTGGAGAAAAACGGCCACTCCTTTGAATGCGATTTTCATCAATTAGAATAAACGTCACGAAAAATATAAATGTTTCAAATTACCAACTGTTTATTATAATTTCTATATACAGCAAATTCAAAGATTAGACAGTGAATGTTTTTATGTATTGATAAAACTCACTTCTGTAAGGTTGGGTTTAAACGGCCCCTAAAATGGGTACAAAATGGCCTCATCTAACTCGTAATTGATACGAATTAAAATAAAAGATGCATTTAGCAGCTTCGTTGAAATTACTTAAATAATCGAGAAGGCTATGCACAATAAGAGTGTTCTATAGAGTTCAGTCTTACCCTCAGCCACTCATCCTAATGTTTGTTTGTTTGTTTTCGAATTTCGCGCAAAGCTACACAAGGAATATCTTCGCTAACCGTCCCTAATTTAGCAGTGTAAGACTAGAAGGAAGGCAGCTAGTCATCATCACTGACCGCCAACTCTTGGGCAACTCTTCAACCAACGAATAGTAGGATTGATCGTAACATTATAACTGAAAGGGCAAGCATGTTTGGTGTGACGGGGATTCAAACTCGCGACCTTCAACTTACGAGTAGAGCGCCTTAACCACTTGGCCATGCCTATCCTCATTCTAAAGTAATTGCACTTATAAAAGAATTAGCGAATTTGAACTGTGTTTCTTTTAAGGTAAATTCGGTAAATTCTCATTATTTGAATTCAACACAGACAAATTTTCTAAAATATCTACTTTGTAATTATAAAAATTTAAAAGTGTTTTTATTTGGTCAAAGTTGTTCAAAATTAAAAGAAACTGAAGTCGCATTTCGTTCGATCCTTCAAATTCGGACCCGCTCATTCACGTGATCACGTGAACCATAGTTACATATAATTCGCTATAGATGGCAGCACCTCGCACATATGCTGGGGGGTTTGGGAGGTTCGGGTCAACCCCCTAATTTTGTTTTATATAAAGAACTATGCTTATATAGTTACACCATAGCTACTTGTGGTTATTAACGTTTTCCGCATAGGCTATTCTCTTCTGATGAGGCTAAATGGCTAGTGCGCTCGACTCGTAATCTAAGGGGTTCGGGTTCGGACCCCGTCGCACCAAACATGTTCGCCCTTTCAGTCGAGGGGGCGTTATAAAGTGACGGCAAATCCAACTATTCGTTGGTAAAAGAGTAGCCCAAGAGTTGGCAGTGGGTGGTGATGACTAGTTGCCTTATCTCTTGTCTTACACTGCAAAATTAGGGATGGCTAGTGCAGATAGCACTCGTGTAGCTTTGCGCAAAATTCAAAACAAACAAACAAATCATATTAAACTTAAACTGAAACAATCGTATATGCAAAACAGACACATTTTGGTTTAGAGCAAAGGCACGTTTCGTTGCGTCACGTTGTGTGATTGTAAACTTGAAATTTAAACATTTTGTAGGTTTGTATTTTCGAACAAAGAAGGAACTTAAACGCATTCGAAAAGTACCCACTGTACAAGTACGAGTCTGGATCGCGAGGCTACACAGTACATAAATATACAAGCTAGACATTGGACACTTCGTGAAGAGAATAAAGCACCTATGCCGAACTGATGGCAGTCACATTAGAATGTAGTTGTCCGTAAATTAAAGGACTGTTACATGATGGCCTAGGTACAGTACTACTCGGCTTTGCTGGTTTAGTAGCTAATATGGCCTTTAATATGCAATTAAAATGGCTGTGTTGTGTTGTGCATATGCATGACGTACAAAATTACAAAGTTTGTGTTTAACCCATCAATATCTCTGCACATGATATTATAATTCGTCAATATATATCGATGAATACACCAACAATCTATAGACTTGATGTGTCATATAAATTACAATGTTATATTAAAGCTGTATTCTGGTCACCTCTTCAAAATTACCATATATATGTATTGTTTTCAGACATTACTAATGACACAACTCTGTCACCATCTCATTCTTTCTCTGGTGCCAACGATGAACGTGAAACAGGTGAGATTGTTATTATTGAGCTATGACATTGATGATGTACAAACTAGTTTAATTGAGTCTCAAACTGATTCAAGCACTGACAGCTCTATTTTTTGTGGACCATCATCATGTTCAACTACAACTATCCTGGCTTCATCAGAGATTTGTCATGGTATTTCTGTAGTCACTTAGCTATGAAATTATAGTGGCAATTTAGTAACAACAATAACGTCACTTGGTGAAAATACAAAGCTATCAGAGTTTGTGTTTTCCTTATAGCAAAGCCACATTCAGCTGTCTGCTAAGTCCACCTCGTGGAATATGGTTTTAGTAATATAATCAAATATTGGGATAGTATTTCTATGTTTATGAATATGTGGCACCACCAAAAGTTTTTCTTACCACATTTTATTATGGGTGTAACCACAAGTTTAAAATAATTTGGCTTGAAAACACTCGTGGTTACTATACAGGTCAACACAGGATGGTGTTTTTTGTGGTTCTTCTGCTTCTTTTCTTCCAGCTCATAGTTGACGTGATGAAGTGATACTTGTCAACAAATCATTTAACAACTGGGTAAAACGTTAGTGATACTTTAACCTGTTCAGTGCCGTAGACGAGATAACTCGTCCGCCGATCGGTAACACAGTGCCACGGACGAGTTAATTCGTTCTCAATAATACCTAACTTCAACGCTAGATGTCAGCACCATACATGCATTTGACCTACTTATAAATTGTTTCACTTTCGATCCAAAATGGCGTCACGAAAAAGTCACAAAATGAAGAAGCATTAGAGTTGTATTGTAGCAGCTGAAATACTTGGCAGTTAACAGGTTGAACAACCATTCTAAGGTTGTTTATCATTGTAACTCTATGCAGGCTACTAATGCTTTGAAGGTTTCCATTGAAGATCCATTAACCAGTAGAACTGATATTAATCAGTGCCCTTCAACTGTGTATAACTCGGAATAAACATATTCTTCATCAAATTGCTCATGCCATTTTGCTTTCAGATAAACAAAGTTGACATTTCGCTGTAAAACTTAAGATATAAATTATTTCAAAATTCCTGGCAATTTTTTACCTTGCTTAAACATTATACTGAAAATGATGAAATACTAAGAGGTTATTTGTATCAACCCAAAGCAAAATAATGATATTATTTCTCTACTCAAAAAAA